>NC_088235.1:26079142-26166642 GCF_036934945.1 Oncorhynchus masou masou | reverse complement strand
CTTTGGACACTGTGTTAACTAACCTCCAGACGAGCTTCAATGCAATACAACTCTCCTTCTGTGGCATCTTAAATGCAAGTAAAACTAAATGCATGCTCTTCAACCGATCGCTGCCCACACCTGCCCGCCTGTCCAGCATCACGACTCTGGACGGTTCTGACTTTGAATATGTGGACAACTACAAATACATAGGTGTCTGGTTATACTGTAAACTCTCCTTCCAGACTCACATTAAGCATCTCCAATCCAAAATTAAATCTAGAATTGGCTTCCTATTTCGCAAACAAAGCATCATTCACTCATGCTGCCAAACATAACCTCGTAAAACTGACTATCCTACCGATCCTTGACTTCGGCGATGTCATTTACAAAATAGCCTCCAACACTCTACACAGCAAATTGGATGCAGTTTATCACAGTGCCATCCGTTTTGTCACTAAAGCCCCATATAAAACTACATCGCTTCATATTTGTTCGCCAAACCCACTGGATCCAGGTTATCTATAAGTCTTTGCTAGGTAAAGCCCTGCCTTATCTCAGCTCACTGGTCACCATAGCAGCACCTACCCGTAGCACGCGCTCCAGCAGGTATATTTCACTGGTTACCCCCAAATCCAATTCCTCCTTCGGCCGCCTTTCCTTCCAGTTCTCTATTGCCAATGATAGGAACGAACTGCAAAAATCACTGATGCTGGAGACTCATATCTCCCTCATTAGCTTTAAGCACCAGCTATCCGAGTAGCTCACAGGTCACTGCACCTGTACATAGCCCATCTGTAAATAGCCCATACAATTTACCTTCCTCATCCCTATATTTGGGGTGGCAGGGTAGCCTAGTGGTTAGAGCGTTGGACTAGTAACCGCAAGGTTGCAAGTTCAAACCCCCGAGCTGACAAGGTACAAATCTGTCATTCTGCCCCTGAACAGGCAGTTAACCCACTGTTCCTAGGCCGTCATTGAAAATAAGAATTTGTTCTTAACTGACTTGCCTAGTTAAATAAAGGTCAAGCAAAAAAATAAATTTTGTTTTTATTTACTTATCTGCACACCAGAATTTCTAATTGCACATAATCATCTGCACATATATCACTCCAGTGTTAATTTGTGTTAATGTGTTAATCCAACTACCTCATTCCCATACTGTTTTTATTTATTTTTATTTAGCTCCTTTGCACCCCAGTATCTGTACTTGCACACTCATCTTCTGCACATCTATCACTCCAGTGTTAAATTGCTATATTGTAATTATTTCGCCACTATGGCCTATTTATTGCCTTACTTCCCTTATCCTACCTCATTTGCACACACTGTATACAGACTTTTTCTATTGTATTATTGACTGTATGTTTGTTTATTCCGTGTGTAACTGTGTGTTGTTGTTTGTGTCCCACTGCTTTGCTTTATCTTGGCCTGGTTGCAGTTGTAAATGAGAACTTGTTCTCAACTAGCCTACCTGGTTAAATAAAGGTGAAATAAAAAAATAAAAAGTCTGTTTCATCGTTGTCGGTGATCAGGCCTACCACTGTTGTGTCATCAGCAAACTTAATGAAAGTGTTGTCGTGCCTGGCCGTGCAGTCATGACTGAACAGGGTGTAAGGGAGGGGCTGACCCCTATGAGGGGTCCTCGTGTTGAGGATCAGATTGGCAGAATGGTGTTGAATGCTGAGCTGTAGTCAATGATTAGCATTCTCAAATAGGTGTTCCTTTTGTCCAGGTGTGAAAGGGCAGTGTGGAGTGCATAGAGATTGCATCATCTGTGGATCTGTTTGGGTGGTATGCAAATTGGAGTGGGTCTAGGGTGTCTGGGATAATGCTGTTGATGTGAGCCATGACAGGCCTTTCAAAACATTTCATGGCAACAGATGTGAGTGCTACGGGTTGGTAGACATTTAGGCAGAATACCCCTTAGTGTTCTTGGGCACAGAGACTATAGTGGTCTGCTTGAAACATGGAGAGGTTGAAAATGTCAGTGAAGACACTTGCCAGTTGGTCAGCGCATTCTTGAGTACACATCCTGGTAATCCGTCTGGCCCTCCGGCCTTGTAAATGTTGAAATGTTTAAAGGTCTTACTCACATTGGCTGCGGAGAGCGTAATAACACAGTCACCCGGAACAGCTGATGCTCTCATGCATGTTTCAGTGTTACTTGCCTCGAAACGAGCAAAGAAGTAATTTAGCTCGTCTGGTAAGCTCGTGTCACTGGGCAGCTCTCGGCTGTGCTTCCCTTTGTAGTCTGTAATAGTTTGCAAACCCTGCCACATAAGACGACCGTCGGAGCCGGTGTAGTATGTTTTGATCTTAGTCCTGTATTGATGCTTTTTCTGTTTGATGATTCATTGGAGGGCATAGCGGAATTTCTTATAAGCTTCCAGGTTAGAGTCCCACTCCTTGAGAGCAGCAGCTCTACCCTTTAACTCAGTGCGAATGTTGCCTGTAATTCATGGCTTTTGGTTGGGGTATGTATGTACAGACACTGTGGAGATGACATCATCGATGCACTTATTGATGAAGCCAGTGACTGATGTGGTGTACTTCTCAATGCCATTGGAAGAATCCCAGAACATATTGCAGTCTGTGATAGCAAAACAGTCCTGTAGTTTAGCGTCTGCTTCATCTGACCACTTTTTTATAGACTGAGTCACTGGTGCTTCCTGCTTTAATTTTTGCTTGTAAGCAGAATTTTGATCAGATTTGACAAATGGAGGGCGAGGGAGAGATTGGTACGCGTCTTTGTGTGTGGAGTAAAGGTGGTATAGAGTTTTTTCCCCCTCTGGTTTCACATTTAATATGCAGATAGAAATTAGGTAAAACTGATTTAAGTTTCCCTACATTAATGTCCCAGGCCACTAGAAGTGCCATCTCTGGATTAGCATTTTCCTGTTTGCTTATGGTGGTATAAACCTCATTGAGTGTGGTTTTAGTGCAAGCATTGGTCTGTGGTGTTATGTAGGCAGCTACGAAAAATACAAATAAAAACTCTATAGGTAGATAGTGTGGTCTAGAGCTTATCATGAGATACTTTACCTCAGGCAAGCAAAACCTTGAGACTTCCTGAGATATCGTGCACCAGCTATTGTTTACAAATATGCATAGGCTCCCGCCCCGTGTCTTACCAGAGGCTGCTCTTCTATCCTGCCGATAGAGTGTATAACCTGCCAGCTGTATGTTATTAATGTCATTGATCAGCCACGAGTCGGGGAAACATAAAATATTACAGTTTTTAATGTCCCGTTGTTAGGATTTCAGTTTGTCCCATTTATTTTCCAGCGATTGAACATTAGCTATCAGTACGGATGGTAAAGGCAGATTAGCCACTCGTTGCCTGATCCTCACAAGGCACCCCAATCTCTTTCTGCAAAATCTCTGTTTATTTCTCCAGCGAATGATGTGGCTGAGGGCCTGTACGAGTGTTTGGAGTATATCCTTCCTGTCTGACTCGAGGTGAGTAATCGCTATTCTGATGTCCAGAAGCTCTTTTTGGTCATAAGAATGGTAGCAGCAACATTATGTAAAAAAAAGTTTCACAACAATGCGAAAAAACTAGCAAAATTGCACGGTTGGTTAGGAGCCAATAAAACAGCAGCCATCCACCCTGGCGCCATCTTTTTGGCTAACAACCACAAGTTAACAACCACAAGCTAAACCCCACAAGCTAACAACCACAAGCTTACAACCACAAGTTAACGACCACAAGTTAACAACCACAAGCTAACAACCACAAGCTAACAACCACAAGCTAACAACCACGAGTTAACAACCACAAGCTAACAACCACAAGTTAACTACCACAAGCTAACAACCAAAAGCTACCAACCACAAGTTAACAACCACAAGCTAACAACCACAAGCTAACAACCAAAAGCTAACAACCACAAGCTAACAACCACAAGCTAATAACCAAAAGCTAACAACCACAAGCTAACAACCAAAAGCTAACAACCACAAGTTAACAACGACAAGCTAACAACCACAAGTTAAAAACCACAAGCTAACAACCACAAGCCAACAACCACAAGCTAACAACCAAAAGCTAACAACCACAAGCTAACAACCAAAAGCTAACAACCACAAGCTAATAACCAAAAGCTAACAACCACAAGCTAACAACCAAAAGCTAACAACCACAAGTTAACAACGACAAGCTAACAACCACAAGTTAAAAACCACAAGCTAACAACCACAAGCTAACAACCACAAGCTAACAACCAAAAGCTAACAACCACAAGCTAACAACCAAAAGCTAACAACCACAAGGTAACAACCAAAAGCTAACAACTACAAGCTAAGAACCAAAACTATAGCAGACAGATGGCCGAAGAGGAGAAAAAGAGCAAAAACGAAGGAGGGTCTTATGTAGGGAAGTGTCGACGGAGGGTCTTATGTAGGGAAGGACTCTTCTCCATGTTCATCTCTCTGTAGGTGATGGCTTTGTTATAGAAGGTTTGGGAATCTCTTCCTTTTAGGTGGTTGCAGAATTTAACGTCTCTTTTCTGGATTTTGATAATTAGTGGGTATCGGCTTAATTCTGATCTGCATGCATTATTTGGTGTTCTACGTTGTACACGGAGGGTATTTTTGCAGTATTCTGCATGCAGTCTCAACTTGGTGTTTGTCCCATTTTGTGAATTCTTGGTTGGTGATTGAACCCCAGACCTCACAACCATAAAGGGCAATGGGTTCTATAACTGATTCAAGTATTTTTTGCCAGATCCTAATTGGTTTGTCGAATTTTATGTTCCTTTTGACGGTAGAGAAGGCCCTTCTTCCCTTGTTTATCAGATCGTTCACAGCTTTGTGGAAGTTACCTGTGGGATTGGTTTTCGCTCTCTCTCTCTCTCTGTCTCCCTCTCTCTGTCGAGGCAGTCTCTCTCCTCCGTCTCTCTCTGTCTATCTCTCCCTCTCTCTCTCGCTGCCTCGCTCTCTCTCGCACACACTACTATGTGAGGGGACGAGAGGAGGGAAGTGAAAGGATGAAAAAAGAAAGGGACAAATTAAAGGATGCAAGAGACTGGTAAATAATGAGGGGAGTTGGGTGGGACTTTCAAACACAGAGAGGGAGAGAGAAAAGGGAGGCATTTCCTTCAGTTTAGCTCCCCTTCCTCCAAGAAGCCTACTCTTGCTTGAATGTACTGAACCACATACACACTCCAAGAAAACAGGAGGTTGGTAGACTCAATCGATCAGCAGCCAAACAGTGATCAATATCGTATCGTGTTCCATTGTCACTTCAGCCAATTAACAATGCGTCTATCCACACTGACATACTGAACACAGACACTGGACACAAATATACTGTGGAATAATTCATTCAAATTTACAAAGTGTGTGTTTCTCCCTGTGTGTGACTCCTTGTGTGTGTTTCCCTGTGTGTTTCCCTGTGTGTTTCTCCCTGTGTGTGTTTCCCTGTATTTGTTTCCCTGTGTGTGTCTTCCTGTGTGTCTCCCTGTGTCTCCATGTGTGTGTCTCCCTGTGTGTCTCTTCCTGTGTGTGTCTCCCTGTGTGTGTTTCCCTGTGTGTCTCCCTCTGTGTGTCTCCCTGTGTGTGTTTCCGTGTGTGTCTCCCTCTGTGTGTCTCCCTGTGTGTGTCTCCCTGTGTGTGTCTCCCTGTGTGTGTCTCCCTCTGTGTGTATCTCCCTGTGTGTGTCTCCCTGTGTGTGTCTCCCTGTGTGTGTCTCCCTGTGTGTATCTCCCTGTGTGTATCTCCCTGTGTGTGTCTCCCTCTGTGTGTATCTCCCTGTGTGTGTCTCCCTGTGTGTGTCTCCCTGTGTGTGTCTCCCTGTGTGTATCTCCCTGTGTGTATCTCCCTGTGTGTATCTCCCTCTGTGTTTCTCCCTGTGTGTTTCTATCTGTGTGGGTTTCTCCCTGTGTGTTTCTATCTGTGTGTGTTTCTCCCTGTGTGTTTCTATCTGTGTGTGTTTCTCCCTGTGTGTTTCTATCTGTGTGTGTTTCTCCCTGTGTGTTTCTATCTGTGTGGGTTTCTCCCTGTGTGTTTCCCTGTGTGTATCTCCCTCTGTGTTTCTATCTGTGTGTGTTTCTCCCTGTGTTTCCCTGTGTGTATCTCCCTCTGTGTTTCTCCCTATGTGTGTTTCCCTGTGTGTGTTTCTTCCTGTGTGTGTTTCCCTCTGTGTGTTTCCCTCTGTGTGTCTCCCTCTGTGTGTCTCCCTCTGTGTGTCTCCCTCTGTGTGTCTCCCTGTGTGTGTCAGAGTTTCTGATTCTTCTTAACTGAGCTGTTCCGCACACTGCGGTTCAGTTGGCACTGACACACTTTCAACAGGCTACAACCACCCACAGCCCTGGTACAACACCCTCAGTGTGTGTGTTTGAATATATATCAGGGGGTGGGGTCAGGGGGCGGAGCCTGGGCAGGTCCTTCTGATGTGTTCTGACGTGCAGAAATTTACAGCAGGAGTACTGAGTGTGTGTGTGTGTGTGTGTGTGTGTGTGTGTGTGTGTGTGTGTGTGTGTGTGTGTGTGTGTGTGTGTGTGTGTGTGTGTGTGTGTGTGTGTGTGTGTGTGTGTGTGTGTGTGTGTGTGTGTGTGTGTGTATAAGAGTGCTTGTGAGGCAGAGCGAGAGCGAATCTGAGCATGTCGCCTGGGACAACCAGCAGTCCTGAATTACATTTCGGGAGCTGGAAAGAGAGAAAAAAAACAAAATAATAAAAGAGATGAAAAGCTACAAATGAGAGATTTCCCTCTGAGGGGGGAGAGAGGGGGAACCTCTATTTATTTTTCTCTCTCCCTCTCTTTCTCTCTGTTCTGAAGGGTTAGAGAAGGGGAACCTTATAATGGCCCTCAAACATTCAGGTCCCCACTCCCCCGTTACGCCTAGTACACCCTAAACAAGATGATTCTGCAGGTTCTCAGCATTTGAGTGTTTACAGAGGGCAAACAGCTGTTTCCCAGATCTGAGTCAGATGCTGCTTTGAAAGAAAAAAGGGAAACAGTGGGTTGCAGAATACCATGTGCCCTGAGATATTAGACCCACCCTTTTCTAACCCCTGGTCCATGGAGCTGGCATCAGTTTAGTCAGTTCCAGTTGAAGAATCAGGCCCAGATTACTCCATTAGGAGAGGATGAAATGGTTACAGTATTATTACCACAGAGTTCTTCTGGCTCGACCTCACCCAGCCCACGGTGGAAGGAACAACCATGTATGGGCTTTCAGGATGTAAAGAGATGAGTGAACGTTCCATGTTCACCATAGTAACAGGATGTGGGGATATGGGCCATCCAAGTCCACACTAATGAAAAGCATAAGGGTGTATGATATTTCTGGAGAGGCTGTGGTGATCTGCCAACTTCAGGAGACTGATGGGAGTCAATAGCGCAAGAGAATGTCTAGTCTTCTCTCCTTGGCATACTGATATGGACATATCTACCTCAATAACCTCATACCCCTGCACATCGACTGGTACCCCGTCTGTATAGCCAAGTTACCGTTACTCGTTTTCTATTTATTCCTCGTCTTATTCTTTTTCTATTATTTATAAAAAACTGTCTCTGCGTTGTTGGGAAGGGCCCATAATAATTTCACTGTTAGAGAGACACAGAGTGAAAGAGAGAAATCTGACCAGAGTACATTCTTCCATATGTTTGGGGAGTCTCCCACATGCCTTTTGGCGAACACCAAACGTGTTTGCTTATTTTTTCTTTAAGCAATGTCTTAAAATTTGAACACAAAGTTTCAGATATTTTTTTATAACCCAACCCTGATTTGTACTTCTCCACAACTCTGTCTCTGATCTGTTTAGAGCGCTCCTTGGTCTTCATGGTGCCACTTGGTCTTCATGGTGCCACTTGCTTGGTGGTGCCCCTTGCTTTGTGATGTTGCAGGCTCTGGGGCCTTTCAGAACAGGTGTATATATACTGATATCATGTGACACTTAGATTGAACACAGGTGGACTTTATTTAACTAATTATGTGACTTCTGAAAGTAATTGTTTGCACCAGATCTTATTTAGGGGCTTCATAGCAAAGGGGGTAAATATATATGCACGCACCACTTTTCAGTTTCTTTTATTTTTTTTATTTTTTTAAACAAGCAAAACAATATATTTCACTTCACCAATTTGAACTATTTTGTGTATGTTCTGTGCCTCAAAACCAAATGTTTTCCTGGCTCACCACTCCACTCTGGACTTGAACAGTCTTTATGACCAGGTCCACCTATACAAGGCAGCAGTGCTCACCACTCCACCCTGGACTTGAACAGTCTTTATGACCAGGTCCACCTATACAAGGCAGCAGTGCTCACCACTCCACCCTGGACTTGAACAGTCTTTATGACCAGGTCCTCCTATACAAGGCAGCAGTGCTCACCACTCCACCCTGGACTTGAACAGTCTTTATGACCAGGTCCACCTATACAAGGCAGCAGTGCTCACCACTCCACCCTGGACTTGAACAGTCTCTATGACCAGGTCCACCTATACAAGGCAGCATTGCCCAACTTCGCCTGGACTCTAAAGGACATGGATGTCAAACACAGCCCCAAAACTTCACACAGGAGCAACAGATCAATAGACACCCCGCCCAGACCAGCGAGACACTATCCCAGACCTGCGCCCCCCCCCTCCCGTACCTACACATAGAGAACCCCCCGCCAAGAGGACCTACATCCAGACCACAACACCCCAGCCACATACACACCCCCACCCCAACCAATCAACACCCCTCCAAGTTAAACATTCCCCATCTCCATTTAGGCCCCCTCAGATCAGACCTATGCCCCTCCTGCCCACCCCATGCATCCCATTCCCTCAAAGAGAGCCTCAACATGGAAGTCACACATACGCCCAGGCCGTGAGCGGGCAAACAGGCCCAACCCCCACTCTTACACTAGCCCAAGCCAATGACATGTACCAGATGGTCAGCAGACTCTGCTCACACTTTAACAACATTGGACACTTTATGGAACATAAAGCTTTCACTATCTCATCCTGGAATATACAAGGCCTGAGGTAATCTACCTTTGGCCTAAAGAGCAGGAACCTGGACTTCACCAAAGAAATCAGAAATACAGACGTTGTCATCCTACAAGAAACATGGTATAGAGGAGACAGGCCCACTGGTTGCCCTCTAGGTTACAGAGAGCTGGTAGGGCCATCCACCAAACTACCAGGTGTGAAACAGGGAAGGGACTCAGGGGTATGCTAATTTGGTGTAGAGTAGACCTAACTCACTCCATTAAATTAATCAGAACAGGAACATTTTAGATTTGGCTAGAAATTCAAAAGAAAAGGATCTTAACAGAGAAAAATGTCCTCCTGTGTGCTACCTATGTCCCCCCCCCCCCACTATAATCCCCACACTTTAATGAAGACAGCTTCTTCATCCTCGAACGACAGACCACGTATTAACCTGCACACCCTAATCGACAAACAAACAAACCAAAACAAAGGCAATGTCTTCTCATGCTTTGTTGATTTCAAAAAAGCCTTCAAGTCAATTTGGCATGAGGGTCTGCTATACAAATTGATGGAAAGTGGTGTTGGGGGAAAACATACAACATTATGTAAATGTAAATTATAACATCCATGTACACAAACAACAAGTGTGGAGTTAAAATAGTCAAAAAACAAACATATTTCTTCCCACAGGCCCGTGGGGTGAGACAGGAATGCAGCTTAAGCCCCATCCTCTTCAACATATATATCAACGAATTGGCGATGGCACTAGAAAAGTCTGCAGCACCCGGCTTCACCCTACTAGAATCTGAAGTCAAATGTCTACTGTATGCTGATGATCTGGTGCTTCAGTCACCAACCAAGGAGGGCCTACAGCAGCACTTAGATCTTCTGCACAGATTCTGCCAGACCAAAATAATGGTGTTCCAAAAAAGGTCCAGTCACCAGGACCACAAATACTAATTCCATCTAGACACCGTTGCCCTAGAGCACACACAAAAAACTATACATACCTTGGTTTAAACATCAGCGCCACAGGTAACTTTCACAAAGCTGTGAACGATCTGAGAGACAAGGCAAGAAGGGCCTTCTATGCCATCAAAAGGAAAATAAATTAGACATATCAATTAGGATCTGGCTAAAAATACTTGAATCAGTTATAGAACCTATTGCCCTTTATGGTTGTGAGGTCTGGGGTCCGATCACCAACCAAGACTTCACAAAATGGGACAAACACCAAATTGGGACTCTGCACGCAGTTATTAGAGACACATATTTCCCTCCTCTTACACAGATCCACAAAGAATTTGAAAACAAACCCGATTTTGATAATCTCCCATATCTACTGGGTAAAATACAGCAGTGTGCCATCACAGCAGCAATATTTGTGACCTGTTGCCACAAGAAAAAGGCAACCAGCGAAGAACAAACACCATTGTAAATACAACACATATTTATGCTTATTTATTTTCCCTTTTGTACTGTAACTATTTATACATCGTTACAACAATGTATATGCATTAATATGGCATTTGTGATGTCTTTATTCTTTTGGAACTTCTGTGATTGTAATGCTTACTGTTCATTTTTCTTGTTTATTTAACTTTTGTATATTATCTACTTCACTTGCTTTGGCAATGTTAACATATGTTTCCCATGCCAATAAAGTACCTTGAATTGAAATTGAATTGAAATGAGAGATAGTGAAAGAGAGAGAGACACAGAGTGAGAGAAACAGAGAGAGAGAGAGAGAGAGAGACCTGGGCCCTGACAGTAAATCTCAGTAAGACCAAAATAATGGTGTTCCAGTCACCAGGACCACAAATACAAATTCCATCTAGACACTGTTGCCCTAGAGCACACAAAAAACTATACATACCTTGGCCTAAACATCAGCGCCACAGGTAACTTTCACAAAGCTGTGAACGATCTGAGAGACAAGGCAAGAAGGGCATTCTATGCCATCAAAAGGAACATAAATTTCAACATACCAATTAGGATTTGGCTAAAAATACTTGAATCAGTCATAGAGCCCAATGCACTTTATGGTTGTGAGGTCTGGTGTCCGCTCACCAACCAAGACTTCACAAAATAGGACAAACACCAAATTGAGAATCTGCACTCAGAATTCTGCAAAAATATCCTCCGTGTACAACGTAGAACACCAAATAATGCATGCAGAGCAGAATTAGGCCGATACCCACGAATTATCAAAATCCAGAAAAGAGCCGTTGAATTCTATAACCACCTAAAAGGAAGCGATTCCCAAACCTTCCATAACAAAGCCATCACCTACAGATGAACCTGGGGCTCAGAACCTGGGGCTCCCTAAGCAAGCTGGTCCTGGGGCTCTGTTGACAAACACAAACACACCCTACAGAGCCCCAGGACAGCAGCACAATTAGACCCAACCAAATCATGAGAAAACAAAAAGATAATTACTTGACACACTGGAAAGAATTAACAAAAAAAACAGAGCAAACTAGAATGCTATTTGGCCCTAAACAGAGAGTACACAGCGGCAGAATACCTGACCACTGTGACTGGCCCAAAATTAAGGAAAGCTTTGACTATGTACAGACTCAGTGAGCATAGCCTTGCTATTGAGAAGGCAGACATGGCTCTCAAGAGAAGACAGGCTATGTGCTCACTGCCCACAAAATGAGGTGGAAACTGAGCTGCACTTCCTAACCTCCTGCCCAATGTATGACCATATTAGAGAGACATATTTCCCTCAGATTACACAGATCCACAAAGAATTTGAAAACAAATCCAATTTTGATAAACTCCCATATCTACTGGGTGAAATTCCACAGTGTGCCTTCACAGCAGCAATATTGACCTGTTGCCACAAGAAAAGGGCAACCAGTAAAGAACAAACACCATTGTAAATACAACCCATATTTATGCTTATTTATTTTATCTTGTGTCCTTTAATCATTTGTACATTGTTAAAACACTGTATATATATAATATGACATTTGTAATGTCTTTATTGTTTTGTAACTTCTGTATGTGTAATATTTACTGTTATTTTTTATTGTTTATTTCACCTTATATATTCACTTTATATATTATCTACCTCACTCGCTTTGGCAATGTTAACACATGTTTCCCATGCCAATAAAGCCCTTGAATTGAATTGAATTGAATAGAGAGAGAGAGAGAGAGAGAGAGAGAGAGAGAGAGAGAGAGAGAGAGAGAGAGAGAGAGAGAGAGAGAGAGAGAGAGAGAGACAGACAGACAGACAGACAGACAGGGAGAGACAGAGTGAGAGAGAGGAGAGAGAGAGAGCATGACTAAAGTTAGAACAAACCCTGTACCCACCTACGCACTCTAGGAGCACTAAATCTACACGCCAAGCATGTGTGTGTGTGTGTGCGTGTGGGCGTGTTGTGGTTTATACATGCAGCACTTTGCTTTACCTAAATAGACTGTTAACGGCTCTCTGCACAGGTGTCAGTGTGTTTGCACTATATCTACACCAAGCATCAGCGTGTGTGTGTGTGTGGGGGGGGGGGGGCGAATAGCATGAGAACGAGAGCAAATAGGAGATGGAGAGCATATGAGTGAAAGACTGAGTAAAAAGAGAGAGTGGGAGCAATAGGGAGACGAGAGAGGGGGCCTTACCTAACCTACTCTCATCTCATCTATACGTAACCTATTCAATCTAGTCCATTATATATTCCTGCTCTGGAAATATTTACATGGGAACTTCCTGATAATAAATGCATTATTAAAGAGAGAGGGAGAGAGGCAGAGAGACAGAGAGAGAGATAGTTTGATCCCCTCAAAATGGTAAATATCCCATTTGCATAAAACTGAAAGCAGAAAAAAGAGTTGCGCAATATATACCCCCAGCTCTACAAGAAACTTCAGACCCTCAAATGTAAAAAAGCATGGAGGCCTGATGGCATCCTAAATGAGATGCTCAAACTCACTAGTACAACATTTCAATTGGCTATATTTGTCACGCCCTGGTCTTAGTATTTTGTGTTTTCTTTATTTATTTGGTCAGGCCAGGGTGTGACATGGGTTTTGGTATGTGGTGTGTTTTGTCTTGGGGTTTTTCATAGGTATTGGGATTGTGGCTTAGTGGGGTTTTCTAGCTTAGTCTATGGCTGTCTGAAGTGGTTCTCAATCAGAGACAGGTGTTTATCGTTGTCTCTGATTGGGAACCATATTTAGGCAGCCATATTCTTTGAGTGTTTCGTGGGTGATTGTCCTTGTTTCTGTCTCTGTGTTACTTTGCACCAGTATAGGCTGTTTTGGTTTTCGTGTTATGTTTCTTGTTTTTGTAGTATTCGTGTTTCCTTTGTTTTATTAAACATGAATCTCAATAGCCACGCTGCATTTTGGTCCGACTCTCTATCACATGAAGAAAACCGTTACAGAATCACCCACCACAACAGGACCAAGCGGCATGGTGACAGGCAGTGGCAGCAGGAGCAACAAGGTCTGGATTATACGACTTGGGAGGAAATAGACAGGGGGGCGGTCGACCCAGGGAGAGTGCCGGAGCCCGCCTGGGATTCGCTGGAGCAGTGCGAGGAAGGTTATAGGAGAATGGAGTTGGAGAAACGAACACGGCGGCGTGGAAGGAAGCCCGAGAGTCAGCCCCAAAAATGTATTGGGGGGCACAGGGAGAGTGTGGCAGAGTCAGGAGTCAGACCTGAGCCAACTCCCCCTGTTTATCGTGAGGAGCCAAGGAGGAGACCAGAACCAGAGGCGGTGTTGGAGGTGAGCGAAGCAGAGACTGTGAAGGAATTAATGGGGAAATTGGAGGAGAGAGTTAAGAGGGAGTTGCAGCGTTGGTGCTTTAAGCATGGAATTCGCCCGACGGAGCGTGTCGGGGATTTGATGGCACCTGGGTCAGCGCTCCATACTCATCCTGCGTGTTAGTCGGCTGGTGAAGATTGTGCCAGCCTCACGCACCAGGCCTCCTATGCACCTCCCTAGCCTTGCACGTCCTGTGCCAGCCCTGCTCACAAGATCTCCAGTACGCCTTCACGGTCCAGCCCATCCTGTGCCACCTCCACACACCAGCCCTCCGGTGGCAGCTCCCCGCACCAGGCTTCCTGTACGTGTTTTCGGCCCAGTACCACCAGTGCCAGCACCACACACCAGGCCTTCAGTGCGCTTTGCCTGTCCAGCGCTGCCAGAGCCTTCCTCCTCTCCAGCGCTGCTGGAGTCTCCCGCCTGTTTAGCGCTGCCAGAGCCTTCCTCCTCTACAGCGCTGCCAGAGTCTCCCGCCTGTTCAGCGCTGCCAGAGCCTTCCTCCTCTCCAGCGCTGCCAGAGTCTCCCACCTGTTTAGCGCTACCAGAGCCTTCTGCCTCTACAGCGCTGCCGGAGTCTCCCGCCTGTTCAGAGCTGCCAGTCTGCAAGGAGCAGCCAGAGCTGCTAGTCTACAAGGAGCAGCCAGAGCTGCCAGTCTGCAAGGAGCTGCCAGTCTGCATGGAGCAGCCAGAGCTGCCAGTCTGCATGGAGCAGCCAGAGCTGCCAGTCTGCAAGGAGCTGTGAGTCTGCAAGGAGCCGCCAGTCTGCATGGAGCTGCCAGAGCTGCCAGTCTGCATGGAGCAGCCAGAGCTGCCAGTCTGCAAGAAGCCGCCAGAGCCGTCAGTCTGCAAGAAGCCGCCAGAGCCGTCAGTCAGCATGGAGCAGCCAGAGCCGTCAGTCAGCATGGAGCAGCCAGAGCCGTCAGTCAGCATGGAGCAGCCAGAGCCGTCAGTCAGCATGGAGCAGCCAGAGCCGTCAGTCAGCATGGAGCAGCCAGAGACGTCATTCAGCATGGAGCAGCCAGAGCCGTCAGTCAGCATGGGGCAGCCAGAGCCGTCAGTCAGCATGGAGCAGCCAGAACTGCCAGTCAGCATGGAGCAGACAGAGCCGCCAGTCAGCATGGAGCAGCCAGAGCCGCCAGTCAGCATGGAGCAGCCAGAGACATCAGTCTGCCAGGATCCGCCAGTCAGCCAGGATCTTCCAGATCCGCCAGTCAGCCAGGATCCGCAAGTCAGCCAGACTCTTCCAGATCCGCCAGTCAGCCAGGATCTTCCAGATCCGCCAGTCAGCCAGTATCCGCCAGCCAGCCAGACTCTTCCAGATCCGCCAGGATCTGCCGGAACCGCCAGTCAGCCAGGATCTGCCAGAACCGCCAGCCAGCCAGGATCTGCCAGAGCCAACTACCTGCCTGAGCTACCCCTCAGTCCCGAGCTACCCCTCAGTCCCGAGCTACCCCTCAGTCCCGAGCTACCCCTCAGTCCCGAGGTACCCCTCAGTCTCTAGCTACCTCAGTCCCGAGCTGCACCTCAGTCCCGAGCTGCCCCTCAGTCCAGTGGGGCCCTTGGTGAGGGCTACTAGGCCAAATAGGCCAAGGTCGGCGGCGAGGGTCGCCTATCTAAGGACGCGAGGAAAATGGACTAAGACTTTGTTGGAGTGGGGTCCACGTCCCGCACCGGAGCCGCCACCGTGGACAGACGCCCACCCGGACCCTCCCCTATGGTTTTAGGTGTGCGGCCGGGAGTCCGCACCTTGGGGGGGGGGGGGGTTCTGTCACGCCCTGGTCTTAGTATTTTGTGTTTTCTTTATTTATTTGGTCAGGCCAGGGTGTGACATGGATTTTGGTATGTGGTGTGTTTTGTCTTGGGGTTTTTCATAGGTATCGGGATTGTGGCTTAGTGGGGTTTTCTAGCTTAGTCTATGGCTGTCTGAAGTGGTTCTCAATCAGAGACTGGTGTTTATCGTTGTCTCTGATTGGGAACCATATTTAGGCAGCCATATTCTTTGAGTGTTTCGTGGGTCCTTGTTTCTGTCTCTGTGTTACTTTGCACCAGTATAGGCTGTTTCGGTTTTCGTGTTATGTTTCTTGTTTTTGTAGTATTCGTGTTTCCTTTGTTTTATTAAACATGAATCTCAATAGCCACGCCGCATTTTGGTTCGACTCTCTATCACATGAAGAAAACCGTTACAATATTAAAATTGTTTAATTTTATCCTGAGTATAGGTTATTTCCATGACATCTGGAATCTTGGACTCATAACCCCAATCTTTAAGAACGGAGACAAATGTGACCCTAACAATTACAGAGGCATTTGTGTAAACAGTAACCTGGCGAAGGCTTTCTGTAGTATTATAAATATAAGAGTTCTAAACGTCCTTAATAAGCACAATGTCTTGAGTAAAATCCAAATTGGATTTATACCAAAACATCGCACGACTGATCATATTTACACCCTACATACTCTGATAAACATGTTCACCAAAATAATACCAAAATATACGCTTGCTTTATCGACTTCCAAAAAGCATTTGATTCTATTTTGCATACAGGACTGTTCTACAACGTTATTGAACGTGGTGTAAGGGGTAAAACATATGACATAATTAAATCAATGTATACTGGCAATACGTGCAGCATTAAAATTGGCAAGAAAATAACAGAATTCTTTCACCAGGGGCGAGGCCTTCGCCAGGGTTGCAATCTGAGCCCTGCAATCTTCAATATTTACATCAACAAATTAGCCACTATTCAAAAAAAATCCTCAGTCCCTGGTGTTAGTCTCCACAATTCAGAGGTTAAATGCCTATTCATCGCATATTACCTATGCCTGCTGTTACCCGCAGCACATGGCCTACAGCAGAGCCTGGACCTGCTAGAGCAGGACTGCCAGACCTGGGCCCTGGCAGTAAACCCCAAAAATACTAAAATTATGATTTTCCAGAGAAGATCCAGATCTCAGGGAATTAGACCAATTGGTACAAAATATATAGAGTACTGCACATACTACAATTACTTAGGTTTAAAAATAAGCTCAACTGGACACCTTAATGAGGCAGTGAATGAACTGAGAGAGAAAGTGCGCAGGGCATTCTACGCCATTAAAAAACAAATTCAAATTGAAATGCCTATTGAAATGCCTAACTAATTGAATGTGTTATTGAAGCAATTGCACCTTATGCCAGTGAGGTGTGGGGTCCACTTGCAAAACAAGATTTCATCAAATGGGACAAACACCCCATTGAACCCTGCATGCAGAGTTCTGTAAGATTCTCCTACATGTCCAGGAGAAAACTACAAACAATGCATGCATGGCAGAATTAGGCCAATATCCACTAATAATAAAAACAAAAAAAAGAGCAATTAAGTTTTGGAAACATCTAAAATACAGTGACACCCTCTCATATCATTACCAAGCCATGCAATGCCAAGACCTGAGCAAAGAAAAGAGTCCCCTAATCCAGCTGGTCCTGGGGCTGAGTTCACAAACCTGTTCTACTAACACACTGAAGCCTCAGGACCAGAACATCCAATCATTCAGAATTAAACAAATTACAACACAATCAAAACAAAACTACATTTCTTATTGGGAAACACAAGCACAAAGCAAAATGCAGTGCTAACTGGCCCTAAATCGACAGTACGCCGTGGCTAACTATTTAACCTTGGTTACTGATCAAAACCTTAGAAAAACCTTGACAAAGTACAGGCTCAGGTAACACAGCCTTGCCATATAGAAGGGTAGACACAGGAAAACCTGGCTCCCTGTAGAGGAAAGGCTGTGAAACCACTGCACAACAGCAAAACCTGAGACAGAACTGCATTTCCTGACAAAATGTAAAAAAAATATTTAACAATTAGAGTGTCATTTCCCCAAATTTGAAACCCTTATTCAAAGTTTCAAAGACCTCTCTGATGAGAGTAGGCTACCCGTCCTGTTGGGGAGGACGCAGAGAGCTGTGGGTTGGCAGCGCACTACATTGCTGCCTGCCATAAGATGAGGGACAGTGTCTGACAGACCAATCAACCTGCCTCTACTATGTCCTCTACTAAGTGCTTATTTTTATTGTTCAATGTATGGTTATTTTGACCCTTGGTTATTGTTGTTACTTTTGTCCCGTTGACAATTTTGATTCTTATTATTTTCATATCGTAAATATCCAAAGTAAGCTTTGGCAATATGAACATTGTTACATCATGCCAATAAGGCAAATTGAATTGGAGAGACAGAGAGAGAGAGAGGGGGAGAAAGAGAGAGGGGGGGGGAAGAAAGAGAGAGAGAGGGGGGGGAAGAAAGAGAGAGAGAGGGGAGGAGAAAGAGAGAGAGACGGGGGGAAAGAGAGAGAGAGAGAGAGAGAGAGAGGGGGGGAGAGAGAGGGGGAAGAAAGAGAGGGGGAGAAGAGAGAGAGAGAGAGAGAGAGAGAGAGAGAGAGGGAGCAAGAAAGAGAGAGAGAGAGAGAGAGAGAGAGAGAGAGAGAGAGAGGAAGAAAAAGAGAGAGAGAGAGAGGAAGAAAAAGAGAGAGAGAAAAAGAGAGAGAGAGAGATAGAGAGGGAATCCAAAGAGAATCCAAAGAGTCAAAGATAAAACGACTGGAGTGTAACTCAGACACACACACATAGACGTGCACACATCTGCACAGAAAAACAACAACCGATATGCACACAATCGCCTCGAGCATGCATAAGTAAGCACACACGTAATGCATGCATGCATGCTTACAACATAAAAAAAGCATACACATTCTTAGGAAAAAAGACTGAAAAGGACAGCAGATGATGAACAAAGTGACAAGAATGGAAAAACAAAAAGGAGGACAAATACTAAACTTGCAATCAAAGATAGAGAGAATGAAGCCAAAAAATTGAATTTGGTTTTAATCAGCGAACAGCCAAATTTAGACAGACACACACACAGCGAGTCCCCAAAGGATTAGGGCCCAGGCGGTAGGTTGTGCGTGTGTGTGTGTGTGTGTGTGTGTGTGTGTGTGTGTGTGTGTGTGTGTGTGTGTGTGTGTGTGTGTGTGTGTGTGTGTGTGTGTGTGTGTGTGTGTGTGTGTGTGTACGTGCGTGCGTGCGTGCGTGCGTGCGTGTGTGTGTCCCACGAGACTGATTATCCATGAATGACTGATGATGGATCTTAGTTTTTTTTTTCTCTCTGTCTCACTTTTTTCTTGTTTCCTCACCCTCTTTCTCTCTCTCTGCACTGGGCTGAGAGCTTTCAGGAGACAGGAACACACTCACAGATCTGCATGCATATTCAACAGAGGATCCTGAATAGATTTAACGCTTTCATGTTACTGTATAACCTTGCACGCTGATCCACACAGACACTTTATACTCAACCTTTATTCATTTAGGTAGCATTCATTGCAGTAAAATGTAGAACAGTTTACAGTCCAGAACAGTTTACAGAACAGAACATTTTACAGAACAGTTTACAGTCCAGTTTTCAGTCCAGTTTACAGTCCAGAACAGTTTACAGAACAGTTTACAGTCCAGTTTACAGTCCAGAACAGTTTACAGTCCAGTTTACAGTCCAGAACAGTTTACAGTCCAGTTTACAGTCCAGAACAGTTTACAGAACAGTTTACAGTCCCGTTTACAGTCCAGAACAGTTTGCAGAACAGTTTACAGTCCAGTTTACAGTCCAGAACAGTTTACAGTCCCGTTTACAGTCCAGAACAGTTTACAGTCCAGTTTTCAGTCCAGTTTACAGTCCAGAAAAGTTTACAGAACAGTTTACAGTCCAGTTTACAGTCCATAACAGTTTACAGTCCAGTTTACAGTCCAGAACAGTTTACAGAACAGTTTGCAGTCCAGTTTACAGTTCAGAACAGTTTACAGTCCAGAGCACTTTACAGTCCAGTTTACAGTCCAGTTTACAGTCCAGAACAGTTTACAGAACAGAAAATTTTACAGAACTGTTTACAGACCAGTTTTCAGTCCAGTTTACAGTCCAGAACAGTTTACAGAACAGTTTACAGTCCAGTTTACAGTCCAGAACAGTTTACAGTTCAGTTTACAGTCCAGAACAGTTTACAGTCCAGTTTATAGTCCAGAACAGTTTACAGAACAGTTTACAATCAGAACAGTTTACAGAACAGTTTACAGTCCAGAACAGTTAACAGAACAGTTTACAGTCCAGTTTACAGTCCAGAACAGTTTACAGAACAGTTTACAGAACAGTTTACAGTCCAGAACAGTTTACAGTCCAGAACAGTTTACAGTCCAGAACAGTTTACAGAACAGTTTACAGTCCAGAACAGTTTACAGTCAAGAACAGTTTACAGTCCAGTTTACAGTCCAGTTTACAGTCCAGTTTACAGTCCAGAACAGTTTACAGAACAGTTTACAGTCCAGTTTACAGTCCAGAACAGTTTACAGAACAGTTTGCAGTCCAGTTTACAGTTCAGAACAGTTTACAGTCCAGAGCACTTTACAGTCCAGTTTACAGTCCAGAACAGTTTACAGAACAGTTTACAGTCCAGTTTACAGTCCAGAACAGTTTACAGAACAGTTTACAGTCCAGTTTACAGTCCAGAACAGTTTACAGAACAGTTTACAGTCCAGAACAGTTTACAGTCAAGAACAGTTTACAGTCCAGTTTACAGTCCAGTTTACAGTCCAGTTTACAGTCCAGAACAGTTTACAGAACAGTTTACAGTCCAGTTTACAGTCCAGAACAGTTTACAGAACAGTTTACAGTCCAGTTTACAGTCCAGTTTACAGTCCAGAACAGTTTACAGAACAGTTTACAGAACAGTTTACAGTCCAGAACAGTTTACAGAACAGTTTACAGAACAGTTTACATAACAGTTTACAGTCCAGTTTACAGTCCAGAACAGTTTACAGAACAGTTTACAGTCCAGAACAGTATACAGTCCAGACAGCAAAAAGGGCTAGAAAGAGACAGTACATTTGATAAAGAGGTTATCATGGACAACAGAAGGAAAAGAAAGGAGAGACAACAGAATAGAATGAAAGGATCATGCTCCCTCAACTTCAGGCAGATTCTTCATGCCCTTCTAGTGTCACTGTTCCCCTGTATTCCTTCACCTCTCTGTGAACCAAGGACCTCTCCATCCATCTCAGACCCTGACACTTTAACAGACAAACACTGCTCAATGGACAGCATTACAATATGAATGAGCAGAGCTGAGATGCAGCACCGAGCGCTGACATTAACCAAATAAGAAGCATACACATTTCAGCTGGACAAGGCCATTTCAGGGCCATATCAGGTGGCTATTTGCAGGTATTGAGGGTTGTCGTGGTTGCATCTCTGGACGCTAGTGTGTGTTTCACGTGCCAGACCAGCCGCCCGAGAAGGATTCTCATCCTGGATGACATCATGTCTGTCCCTGACAAATGATGTCATCGCTCTGGCTCTTGTGAACAGCGGATGCCTTGACCCCGAGGCAAGAGGTAGCTGTCCACAATAAGTGTCATCACTCAGTCCATAAGTTCACATCCCAGGAAAAAATATATAATAATTGATTGGTTCCATTACGTTAACACATAATATTCGGCAGTGCCACTGACAAACACCCTACATAATAGATGCAGAGTAGAAATAATTAGTCAACCCATTCAACATTGTGCCGGCAGTACAACTGTGCACGTGCAAGTGAGCGTGTGTGTGAATGACTGGCTGGCTGGCTAACTGGATGAGTGGCTGGCTGGCTGACTGGCGTGTAGTAGCTATTTGAAGAGCGCTGTACACTGTCTCTAAGCGTGGGCTAAACTATGTTATCTACACCATCAACCCGCTGTACACTGTCTCAAAGCGTGGGCTAAACTATGTTATCTCCACCACCAACCGACTGTACACTGTCTCTAAGTGTGGGCTAAACAATGTTATCTCCACCACCAACCTGCTGTACACTGTCTCTAAGCGTGGGCTAAGCTATGTTATCCCCACCACCAACCCGCTGTACACTGTCTCAAAGCGTGGGCTAAACCACATGATCTCCACCACCAAGCTGCTGTACACTGTCTCTAAGCGTGGGATAAACTATGTTATCTCCACCACCAACCTGCTGTCTCTAAGCGTGGGCTAAGCTATGTTATCCCCACCACCAACCCGCCAACCAAGCTGCTGTACACTGTCTCTAAGAGTGGGCTAAACTATGTTATCTCCACCACCAACCGCTGTACATTGTCTCTAAGCGTGGGCTAAACTATGTTATCTCCACCACCAACCTGCTGTCTCTAAGCGTGGGCAAAACTATGTTATCTCCACCACCAACCGCTGTACATTGTCTCTAAGCGTGGGCTAAACTATGTTATCTCCACCACCAACCTGCTGTCTCTAAGCGTGGGCTAAACTATGTTATCTCCACCACCAACCTTCTGTCTCTAAGCGTGGGCTAAGCTATGTTATCCCCACCACCAACCCGCTGTACACTGTCTCAAAGCGTGGGCTAAACCACATGATCTCCACCACCAAGCTGCTGTACACTGTCTCTAAGAGTGGGCTAAACCACATGATCTCCACCACCAACCCGCTGTACATTGTCTCTAAGCGTGGGATAAACTATGTTATCTCCACCACCAACCTGCTGTCTCTAAGCGTGGGCAAAACTATGTTATCTCCACCACCAACCTGCTGTACACTGTCTCTAAGCATGGGCTACACTATGTTATCTCCACCACCAACCTGCTCTGCACTGTCTCTAAGCGTGGGATAAACTACATTATCTCCACCACCAACCTGCTGTACACTGTCTCTAAGCATGGGCTAAACCACATGATCTCCACCACCAACCTGCTGTACACTGTCTCTAAGCGTGGGCTAAACCACATGATCTCCACCACCAACCTGATGTACACTGTCTCTAAGCGTGGGCTAAACCACATGATCTCCACCACCAACCTGCTGTACACTGTCTCTAAGCGTGGGCTACACTATGTTATCTCCACCACCAACCTGCTGTACACTGTCTCTAAGCGTGGGCTAAACCACATGATCTCCACCACCAACCTGCTGTACACTGTCTCTAAGCGTGGGCTAAACCACATGATCTCCACCACCAAGCTGCTGTACACTGTCTCTAAGCGTGGGCTAAACCACATGATCTCCACCACCAACCTGCTGTACACTGTCTCTAAGCGTGGGCTACACTATGTTATCTCCACCACCAACCTGCTGTACACTGTCTCTAAGCGTGGGCTAAACCACATGATCTCCACCACCAACCTGCTGTACACTGTCTCTAAGCGTGGGCTAAACCACATGATCTCCACCACCAAGCTGCTGTACACTGTCTCTAAGCGTGGGCTAAACCACATGATCTCCACCACCAACCTGCTGTACACTGTCTCTAAGCGCGGGCTAAACCACATGATCTCCACCACCAAGCTGCTGTACACTGTCTCTAAGAGTGGGCTAAACCACATGATCTCCACCACCAACCTGCTTGCTGTACACTGTCTCTAAGCGTGGGCTAAACCACATGATCTCCACCACCAACCTGCTTGCTGTACACTGTCTCTAAGCGCGGGCTAAACCACATGATCTCCACCACCAACCCGCTAGCGCTACCACCACCATCTCCAGCTCCAGAGAAGGGGTTGCCTCGCCTGCCATGCCCCAGATGAAGGCTTCTCATCTAGGGAGAACGGTGAGGGGGCTTGGGCCTGTCGCTTTCTCTACCTGTGGCTCGGCTGATCTGCTGACTCATCACTGACACACATACATACATACATACACACACACAAACACACACTACTTATGAGCCAGAGTGTTCCCGCGGAGATGCTCGGATGAGTTGCCGGGGACGGCGGTCGGTGCTTTCAGGCACCGGTAATCTGACTGGATTATCAACCAGGTGGAAATGCTCAGCCACTCTCGCTCTCTCTCTTCCCTCTCTCCACTCCTCCTTTCCCTTTCTCCTCCTAGCCTCTCTGCTCCACTCTCCCTCCATCCTCACCCTCCTGCTGTTTAATTCCACCTCACCTCTTCTCCTTTCCCTGCTTCCTTCCTTCTCTCCCTTAATTCTACCTCCTCTCATACTCTTCCTTTCTCACTCATCCATTTATCCTTTCTACAAATGTCCGTTCATATCCTCCTCTCCTCCTCCAAGTATTACAACAATGTGAGCAAAAATCACCAGCTGTGAGTCCTGTGGTGGGTGATCAGGGCTGGAGTGTACGGCTATAGAGAGACACACATTACAGCTTCCCACGAAAGGACTGTTCACTACAACTTCAACCTTCTCCTGAGGTCTGTTCATAACACCTTCTCCCTTCTCCCTAGAGAACTGTTCATAACACATTCAGACTGGAGGACTGTTCATTACACCTTCTCCATAGAGAACTGTTCATTACACCTTCTCCCTTCTCCCTAGAGAACTGTTCATTACACATTCAGACTGGAGGACTGTTCATTACACCTTCTCCCTTCTCCCTAGAGAACTGTTCATTACACCTTCAGACTGGAGGAATGTTCATTACACCTTCTCCCTAGAGAACTGTTCATTACACCTTCAGACTGGAGGAATGTTCATTACACCTTCTCCCTAGAGAACTGTTCATTACACATGCAGAATGGAGGACTGTTCATTACACCTTCTCCCTTCTCCCTAGAGAACTGTTCATTACACATTCAGACTGGAGGACTGTTCATTACACCTTCTCCCTTATCACTAGAGAACTGTTCATTACACCTTCTCCCTTCTCCCTAGAGAACTGTTCATTACACTTTCAGACTGTATGAATGTTCATTACACCTTCTCCCTAGAGAACTGTTCATTACACATTCAGACTGGAGGACTGTTCATTACACCTTCTCCCTTCTCCCTAGAGAACTGTTCATTACACCTTCGGACTGGAGGAATGTTCATTACACCTTCTCCCTAGAGAACTGTTCATTACACATTCAGACTGGAGGACTGTTCATTACACCTTCTCCCTAGAGAACTGTTCATTACACATTCAGACTGGAGGACTGTTCATTACACCTTCTCCCTTCTCCCTAGAGAACTGTTCATTACACCTTCAGACTGGATGAATGTTCATTACACCTTCTCCCTAGAGAACTGTTCATTACACATTCAGACTGGAGGACTGTTCATTACACCTTCTCCCTTCTCCCTAGAGAACTGTTCATTACACATTTAGACTGGAGGACTGTTCATTACACCTTCTCCCTAGGGGAATGTTCATTACACATTCAGACTGGAGGACTGTTCATTACACCTTCTCCCTTCTCCCTAGAGAACTGTTCATTACACATTCAGACTGGAGGACTGTTCATTACACCTTCTTCCTAGAGGAATGCTCATTACACCTTCTCCCTAGAGGAATGTTCATTACACATTCAGACTGGAGGAGTATTCATTACACATTCAGACTGGAGGATGGTTCATTACACCTTCTCCCTTCTCCCTAGAGAACTGTTCATTACACATTCAGACTGGAGGAAGGTTCATTACACATTCAGACTGGAGGACTGTTCATTACACCTTCTCCCTTCTCCCTAGAGAACTGTTCATTACACATTCAGACTGGAGGACTGTTCATTACACCTTCTCCCTAGAGGACTGTTCATTACACCTTCTCCCTAGAGGACTGTCATGACACCTTCTCCCTAGAGGAATGTTCATTACACATTCAGACTGGAGGACTGTTCATTACACCTTCTCCCTAGAGGACTGTTCATTACACCTTCTCCCTGGAGGACTGTTCATGACACCTTCTCCCTCGAGGACTGTTCATTACACCTTCTCCCTAGAGGACTGTCATGACACCTTCTCTCTAGTGGACTGCTCATGACACCTTCTCCCTAGAGGACTGTTCGTGACACCTTCTCCCTAGAGGACTGTTCATTACACCTTCTCCCTAGAGGACTGTTCATTACACCTTCTCCCTAGAGGACTGTCATGACACCTTCTCCCTAGAGGACTCTTCATTACACCTTCTCCCTAGAGGACTGTCATGACACTTTCTCCATCGAGGACTGTTCATAACACCTTCTCCCTAGAGGACTGTCATGACACCTTCTCCCTAGAGGACTGTTCATTACACCTTCTCCCTAGAGGACTGTTCATAACACCTTCTCCCACGAGGACTGTTCATTAAACCTTCTCCCACGAGGACTGTTCATTACACCTTCTCCCACGAGGACTGTTCATTACACCTTCTCCCACGAGGACTGTTCATTACACCTTCTCCCTAGATGACTGTTCATTATACTTTCTCCCTAGAGGACTGTTCATAACACCTTCTTTTTAGAGGACTGTTCATTACACCTTCTCCCTAGAGGACTGTTCATTACACCTTCTCACTAGAAGACTGTTCATTACACCTTCTCCCGAGAGGACTATTCATTACACACCTCTCCATACTCCCTAAAGGACTGTTCATTACACCTGCTCCCTAGAGGACTGTTCATTACACCTTCTTCCTTTTAACCTAGAGGACTGTTCATTACACCTTCTCCCTACTCCCTAGACAACTGTTCAATACACCTTCTGCCTTCTCACTAGAGGACTGCTAATTTCACCTTCTCCCTGCTCCGGAGAGGACTGCTCATTTCACCTTCTCCCTAAAGAACTGTTCATTACACCTTCTCCCTGCTCCCTAGAGGACTGCTCATTTCACCTTCTCCCTAGAGGGCTGTTCACTACACCTTCTTCCTTCTCCCTAGAGAACTGTTCATTACACCTTCTCCCTGCTCCCTAGAGGACTGCTCATTTCACCTTCTCCCTAAAGAACTGTTCATTACACCTTCTCCCTGCTCCCTAGAGGACTGCTCATTTCACCTTCTCCCTAGAGGACTGTTCATTACACCTTCTCCCTGCTCCCTAGAGGACTGCTCATTTCACCTTCTCCCTAGAGGACTGTTCATTACACCTTCTCCCTGCTCCCTAGAGGACTGCTCATTTCACCTTCTCCCTAGAGGACTGTTCATTACACCTTCTGCCTTCTCCCTAGAGGACTGTTCATTACACCTTCTGCCTTCTCCCTAGAGGACTGTTCATTACACCTTCTGCCTTCTCCCTAGAGGACTGTTCACTACACCTTCTTCCTTCTACCTAGAGGACTGCTCATTTCACCTTGTCCCTGCTCCCTAGAGGACTGCTCATTTCACCTTCTCCCTAAAGGACTGTTCATTACACCTTCTCCCTGCTCCTATAGAGCAGTGGTTCCCAAACTCTGTCCACAAGGGGTTGACCTGGGGGAACGGGTGTCCCCCACCCAATATATATATATATATATATATATATATATATATATATATATATATATATATTTTTTTAAGGAACTCAGGCCATCTTTCAACTTACAATCAAAAGTTGTAATAGTAGATTGCATAAGGTGCAATTTCAAAGTTGAGTAGTGCATCATCAGTTTTATTCTTGTCATGTCAATCATCGCATACCTTAGAGAGCTATTTATAACTTGTCAGAAATGTCCAGATGAACTAGCCCATGTCAGCTGACCTTTTTTAGCTAGGTTTTTCTATCCCAAGGATATTGTTGTAATGTTTGAGTCACTCAAATATCACATGAATAAACATTAGACATGGCAAAATGTATAGAATTGCAAGAAAATAAGCTTTAAAGCTTTAAACTTGCAAAATGTTCTCAGCACCCCTTGGCATCGTGTAGAATTGCAGGAAATAAGCCTTAAACCTGCAAAATTGTATCTCCCCCAACAAAAGGGGTGTGAACACTTTGTGTCATGAACAGTGCTTGTGTCCATAGAAATACATGTGCTGGAAGGGAGGCCTGAGGGAAAAGGAACTATTCTAGATTCACAGCCTGAACTATGATCAGAGGACATTCTCCTCTGACTAAAGGCACAGACGGACAGACGGACAGACGGACAGACAGGACAGGACAGGACAGGACAGGACAGGACAGAACAATAGGCAGACAGGCAGAACACGCTAACAACCCTGCCATTGGATGGGGGGGTGTCTCTTCTCTGTAACTGTGGCGATCAAAGTAATGGCACCCCGAAGCTAGCACCTCAAACACCTTAGCCAATCAGCTTGCTCGCTGGCTCCGAGTCCAAACGAGGCATCAGAATGACTGGACAGGGCTGCGGAGTGTGCGACAGTGTCTGATACACACACACACAGAACACACATCACACACGGCACACACCCACACACACAAATACCCAACACACACACACAGCAAACACACACACAGGACAGTGTAGGAGCCAGTGCTGACATAATGAGACACAGCACTTATGGAGAGAGAGGGAAAGAGAGCAAAAGGAGAAGAAGAGAGAGGGGGAGAAAAGCGAGAAGAGAGAGAGGGAGAGAAAAGGAGAAGAGAGAGAGAGGGAGATAAAAAGGAGAAGAGAGAGAGAGGGAGACAGAGAAAAAGGAGAAGAAGAGAGAGGATCAGAAATTCCCACAAGAATAGTAAATGAACAATATTGCAAGTCATCACAAGATCAAATGCTATTTCTAGGGGGTGTAGGATTAGGGTTAGAATTACGTTAAGGGTTAGGGTTAGGAGCTAGGGTTAGTCTTAGGGTTAGGATTAGGAGCTCAAACGTACGCGTTCACACACACTAATCCACACCTTCTGAAAAGTGACACACCTGTGCAAGGAGGCTCCGCCACACCCTCCATGATACAGCACACCTGTTAAACTATACATCTACCTACAGACGAGACACAACCCTCATCTGCACTGAAACAACTACAGCCTAGAGGAGCGAGAAGGAGAGAGAGAGAGAGAGAGAGAGAGAGAGAGAGAGAGAGAGAGAGAGAGAGAGAGAGAGAGAATGACAAATGGTCCCAGTTCAGATATGAACCTCACAGACAACACAATACCACTGGTGTTCATCTGAGGGGCTGGTCTTTATAGCTATATAATAGTGATAACAGCCATTTAGCCACCTCATCATGCGTAACAGACACCATGCGGATCCTTATAAGGACGTGGACATTATAGATGGATCAAATACAGATTTAGCAAAAACAACGATGGTAAAAGAAGGAAATTTACATTTTTCCTCACCATTTCCTCATAAGATTCTGGAATAATTATTTTTTTATTTTACTAGCCAAGCATTTCGCTACACTACAAGCATTTCGCTACACTCGCATTAACATCTGCTAACCATGTGTATGTGACAAATAAAATTTGATTTCATTTGATTTGAACTCAGTTAAGAAGAAATTCTTATTTTCAATGACGGTCTAGGAACAGTGGGTTAACTGCCTGTTCAGGGGCAGAACGACAGATTTGTACCTTGTCAGCTCGGGGATTCGAACTTGCAACCTTTCGGTTACTAGTCCAACGCTCTAACCACTAGGCTACCCTGCCGCCCCAATTACCCTGCTGCAGATGCAAAGCATTGGTGAATCTCTGTGTGTGTGTGTGTGTGTGTGTGTGTGTGTGTGTGTGTGTGTGTGTGTGTGTGTGTGTGTGTGTGTGTGTGTGTGTGTGTGTGTGTGTGTGTGTGTGTGTGTGTGTGTGTGTGTGTGTGTGTGTGTGTGTGTGTGTGTGTGTGTGTGCGCGTGCGTGTGCGTGCGTTTTGGGGGAGAGTCGTCCCAGGAAGAGGAGATCTAACTAACCCACAAAAACCTTTCCTCCTCCCCCTGACTCCCCCTGACGCCCCCGCCTGCCCTGCCTGCACCACACATCACATCAACCCCCTGCCCAGTGGCCTAGGGCCAGGCAGACAGCTATCTGAATCTCAAGGGGTGCCCAACACAAAGTGCCCCCCTCCTCAGCCCCTTTACAACAGAACCCCATCCAAAAAACAATCCCCATCAGAATGTCAAGTCATCCATCAGGAATAATGAAGCAATACTGAAGTACTGGCATTCTAAATATGATAACATACAATGTGAAACACTTTGAGACTATATAAACGCTAAAAGACTATAAAAATGCAATTCATATAGTTATTATTATTACAATGATACTCTGTGATAAGATAGCTTCACCAACAAACTTACTGTACAACAAAATAGAGCAGACAATGCCAAACGCTCTCAAATGCACAGCTAAATACCATGTGCTGCTGCTGTAAAATGCCCATAAAGGTGGTGAGAATAAATTCTGTCTGTATTTAATTTGTCAATTTACCCATAATTTTCATTTTTACTTTATTAAATCTTTATTCAACCTTTATTCAGAAGGTATGGTCACTAAATGTGTATTTACAAAGACGGCCTGGTATACTAAACGATTCAAATTCCCAATTTAATTGATACGCGTAATGCATTTAGACCAACATCTATAGCTAGAAAATAAATGTTCTTAACTATAACGACAACAACACGGGTTCGTATCTCAACGTTTTATAAGAAATTAATGAGATTTCACTCAAGACACATAGGTTTTATATTTATACACGCATTCGCTCGGTTTTACGATTCACTACATGATTAGGTGCAGCAGACACCCCTCCCCCAGCCTTCACTTACACACACACACATACACACACACCTTCACTCCCCCCTCCCCTCCTCCTTTAGGACAGGATACCAAAGCTACTTGTTAAAATCTAATGCATGCACTGTCAAACCATTCTCGCCCGTCACGTCCGCGCTCAATATAGAAACCGGATTGTCTGGTATTACGCGCACCTCTATTAGCGCAGGCTCCTCTCCACTCTTACAGACTGACCCCCGGGTCTCGGACTCAGGACAGTCGCAGGGCCTCAACGAAGACGGAAAGGAACTCACCAGCTCGCACGTCACTCCTCCACACGCATCGCGCTCACGGGAATAGGTCTACAGTATCCTAGCCTACGCACATACAACAATAATTTTAGCAAAGGACAAACGGTTGATGGTAAATGAGGAAACATAAAGTTACAAATGGATTAAAACCCATTTATAACATAAGGATTAGTCCATTTTACTAAACAGATTTTTGGGAGGTGAAACTATCCAACTTCATTTGGAAAGATGTCACTTGAAAGCAAATAATGTATTGTAGGCCTAATAATCCTTTACTCTTTCTAAATAATCCCATAATATTTCTGAATTATGTAATAATCTATTTTATATAATAACGTTGTATATTGTGTTCTAACTATAAATCGTATTGTCTAGAAAAGGCTTAGTCTCACTAAATCTGTAATTTAACAAATTAAATTTATTTTGTGTTTACTTTTATTAAATGCACGCTTATTTTTCATATTAAAGTAGCCTACACTCAGTTCTGACAGGGTATGTAAGAAACAGCGCTCGAAACGGTTCAATAAAATATAATATTGACTAAAACTGGAACATAAAATGTCAAGAGTCCACAGCAATTCCTAATTTCGAGAATGACCACATCGTCTAACTCATTTCCTTTTCCAATAAACTCTCGTTCGTCCCTGACAAACGGCAGGGTTAAGTTTACCACGGTAGACGCACACGGTATGTCCGTCCCACTTTCAAACAGTCCAAAAACACCAGAGATTCATTTATAAAATCGCACAATTAATCTTATATTCCAACAAATTCGTATTTCCACCAACCTGAATGTGGGGCCATGGCGATGTGAGAGGAATAGTACTTTCCAGGCTGGAAGTGAGCGGGGTGCTGCACCGTGCCTCGGCCGCCAGAAGCTATCCGAGAGGAGGCGTGGTGAACCAGCGCGCCCCGCTCTGTCAAGAGGTGGTGTGGAGGAGCGAAATCCCGGCTTTCCATTCTGTCGAGAAGCAATAAATCCCAAATCCAGAGGAAAAGCCAGAAGCATCGAACGCTGTCTAGATTCAATAATCCCTTTTATGAACTTCGGATAGGTCGTCTTGAACTCATTCGAGTATTTTCCTTGCCCACCAAAAAGTATGTCCCGGTCATGTTCTACAAAGAGAAAACACAAGACCACGTCAATACACCGAAAACAATGGGACAAAATCTCTGAAAGATCAATTGAGGCGTGTAATTCTCACACGCATCCTGTCTAATGTTGCCAACTACACTTTCATTTCCTTGCATTACAAAAGTATAACATCAAGTGTTTTTAAGTATCAGTAAAATAATGCTAAAAGGTTTGACTAAATGAAACCCCAAAACAAATAGCCTACCCAGTCTACAGTAGCCTACGGTAGAATGCAGACTCAAACCGCTTACTCGTCTTCATGGCAGACAAGAAAGAGCAGGGTGGCTACAAACGGAACAACAAAAGGAGTGGTCATCTTAAACCACGGGTTGTTTCACTGTAGGGGATAATAACGCTATACTACTTCGGTATATTCTGAAACCTATAGATGAGTCAGTCTGGGGGGGTCTACCATCTCTCAGTCTCACGTCGGAATTAGACGTTCGTCCATTTCTCACCTGAAGCAAATGTTTGATCTTTCAGTCAGTCCATTACAGACCAATTTTGTCATTTTCAAACTCCAAGCTTCAAAACTGCTTCCTTGACCATAGCCTACTGCAAATCATCAAAAGGAGAATAGGCTACATTATAAATATGTCGATGTAAACAAAATACTATTAAGACTTAAATGTAGGCGTAAATATATTGAAATGTATCAGCTACAGTATTTTGTTAGACTTGGGACAATTCTGTCATGTCCGTGAATTTTGACTAGCTCCTTTATGTCTGTAAATGTGTATTTTCTTTACTGGCACATATAGTCTGAATGTGCTTGAGAAAAGGCATTGAAATCGCTTGTTTATCGCAAAGGTAATTTAATAGTTAAGTCAACATTGCCTTTCACCCCTTTCATAATGGTAATCACTTAAAATGCATGTATGGGTGGGTGCATCCGTAGGACATGTATAATAACAACACCAACTAAATGACGTTTACCACCGGGGATAGAGACTAAAGCAATAAATATAGGAATGGGAATCAACATACTCATATGTGCCTTATACCCCTAGTCATTCAGTTCAATGGGACACCCCATGGCGCTCAAATTTGGATAGGTGGGCCTGTGTTCACAAAACACATCTCACTGGGCAATGTATTAGGCCGCTTCAATAGCACCTCCATTCAGGCACTACTGATATGGTGATTGGTGAACTTCAATTATATCAGCAAAATCCAAGGTAAGAGAACAAAGAAAATATAAAATGGCGAGCTAAACCAACTGGTCCTCTTGCTATTTCAAGGAGAAAAGTATACAGCGAACATTCTACTCTAGAACAGTAGTCAAACTGAAACGTTCAGGAATTCTGAGCTAGACAAGCCTCTCTCAACGACAGAGCAGAGGCTTATATGTTCAGGCAGCATAGGCTACTGACGAATGTGTGTGTGTGTGTGTGCGCGCGCGCGCGCACGATGCTCAGTGAGAGACTTGCACATGTATCCAAATCCTTGAGCATGACAACGTGTTAGAGGGTATTTTTATTCAAAATGTTGACAATCGTTGAAAAATGGTATTGGCCTAGTGATAAAAAAATATATATGTTTCATTCTGTTACAAAAAACGGTCTTAGAATGCATAGAACCAAATACATTTCAATTATATTAAAATAATTACATTTTAAACGTGCACATTTTTTATGATATTGTTAATCAAATCGTTACATTAAAGGCTAAAGGTGCTTTCAGAGTTAAACGTTTAAAGTGTTTTATCTTCTTTATGTGTAATTGTGGAACCATGAAAAAACTATTATGGAATTTAATTTTGCAACAATCGATGATACATCGCTTCCTCTCATTTCACGCAGAATATTTTTTACATTATTCTTCGTAAACAAACGTCTAAAATGTTTACATTCCAAGTCAAAACGAAGCCACCCAAGCTATGCATTTCGACCAAACAACATCTACAATCAATGTAGGACCATAGGTTTACCGTCCTTCAACCGTGTCACTGAGCTGACTAGAGGCCATCACATAAAAAAAACACATTCAAATCTGATTAAAAAACAGGTAGCCTGGGCCTAATTTAAATCTGGGATCAACGTGGGAGTAGGCTAGGAGACGCTGAAACTTCCTTTCCTTCCACTCCTCTCTGCCCGACAGTCTTTCTCTCTACCCCCCTCCTCCATCGCTGCCCCCAAAGGGTCAAACTATCAGGAGACAACAAAAAAAACCTTTCGAAAACTACCAGCCGAATGGCAATACACGAAAAGCCTGCCTAAACACTGAGGTGGAAGCACGAATTTCTCCTTTCTTCCCAATTCCCCACATGAGATGAGATTGTAATAAAACTAAGGTATTTTGGGCATAGAACGCAAAGACTCTTCTGAAAAATAATAGACTCCCATAAGGGCATCACTGTTGTCACTGTTATTTGTTCACTACACGGCTTTACGTTAGGCCCAAGAGCTGCAATTCACGATTTTGCAGTAAAGCGAAGTCACAAACCATAACTGGGATACTAAATCAAGATATTCAAAGGCCAGTTAAGCGAAAGACACACTCCAAGAGGGACACTCCAAGCGGGACACTCCAAGCACAGCGAAACCTGCCTGGTGGGACTCGGCAAGAACTGTTTACTGGCAAAGCCCCCTCCATAACAACTGTGAAAAGCTGCAGCCAAGCCTATAATCAAATAGGCCTACTGATATTAAAACAACAAAACTACAATATAATCCATTATTAGTTTATCTGAACCACGGGTAAAAGCGCATCTTATAATGCATAGAAACAAATACATTTAAATTATGTTAAGATAATTATATTTTAAACGTGGCACCTCATCTCGTCAGGAGAGAGGTTTTGTGGATGATTGTTTAATTGTACAATAACAATGATTGTCTATACAACAATCAACCTTTAGCTTGTCAACAGCATAAGGAAGGAACCTTCACTTGGCTTAAGTACAAATGCATTTTTGTTATATACTATAGTCATTATAGTATTTGTCATTGTACTATTTATACTTATTATTATTTTGTTAGAAATATTAATATTGTTGTTACTTTCATTATATTACTATACTACTGGACTACTACTAAGCAATGGAACATATGTGCCGTGTGATTTAAATTAATGCATCTTGTCTTTACGCAGTCTAAAATAACCCATAAATGTTCTACTACAAAGACTCTTTTAAAAGCAGAAGTTGAAAGTATAGATGTTTATTATTATACACATTCAAAATGGACACAATAAATAAATTACTTACTGGTAAGTTATTCCTTTCATAACAATTAATTATTTTTAAAAAATTTACAAAAATATACAAAGGAAAAAAAGCGGAGTACAAAAAGGAAAACATGTGGAAATAGTTACATCCTAGTCTGCAGATTGTAGTGTGCAGTTGAGGTATAGAGATGCATCGTAGAAGTACAGGCTTCTAGTGAATCTAAGCTCGTACATCCACACAGAAACTCTCCCACTGTATCCGCTAGTGCCACTCAACTACGAGCTAAGGAGGGACAGTGGGGGAACGCACTCTCCCATTGGTTTGATAAATACAATGAGAAGCGTGTCCGTGAGGCGCGCCCCGCGATAAACAGAAACTCTGGTTGGAAGATGCCCTGAACCAATAGGAATGCTGCTGGATTCCTAAAACAAAACGGCGGGCGTTTGATTTAAGCCCTTGCCAGAGCATAGCCCTTTTCAGAGCGTAGCATGCAAATGTCAGGAGATATCATCAAAACACAGCAGAAAATACAGGACTTTTGATCACTAGGAAGTCCACAGAATATTTTGTGATCACATGAACTACACGTCAATCACCAAACTACGTTAAAACAATACTTTTCTTTTTGATATTTTTTTATTTAACTAGGCAAGTCAGTTAAGAACAAATTCTTAGTTACAATGACGGCCTATGAACAGTGGGCTTAACTGCCAATGTCAGATGCAGAACGACATAATTTTACCTTGTCAGCTCGGGGATACAACCTAGCAAACTTTTTGGTTTCTTGCCCAATGCTCTAACAACTAGGCTACCTGCCGCCCCAGTTTTTATTTTTATTATTTTACAATAACGTTTTTTTTTCAAAGCTTCACACTTAGACCTTATGTCACCAGAAACAGGCAAACGTTTTCAATTATCAGTTTAATCAGGCCAATTTTATTTATTTAGGCCTATAACTTGCTTAATAAACACATATAATAAAATGGCTTACACCTGAGTATCCCATTTATTATGAAATACCTACAAATATGTATATGTAAAATAAGCTAAATATAGGCCAAATAGTAGCTTAAAAGGCAATTAAAGAAGAACAGAAATGCAAGAGGAAGTCAAATTTGATTCTAATAGCCTAAATTACTGGGGAAGTAAAAACGTTGGTGTCTGTTTATGTTTACTGTCATGACACACACTTAGGGAAATCGAATCACAATGTAATGTACTGTCCTCGGGGTTAGTTTTGCTCACAGTTCACTAATTTAGTGAATTAAAGAAGGAAGTATATGGCCTTGCGTATTTCCATGCTAAAAATCATGAGCTATAAGCTAATATTCCCCGTTTGTTTTAACTGCAAGTAAAGGGTTAAAACTCCAGCCTTCGGTCTGAGTAAAGTGTCTGATTGGTTGGCATGTTGCCAGAGAGCTGTCAATCACCAAGTGTAAACAAGGCTCTGATTGGCTGCTGGCCAGTCCGCACTGGGCTGACTGAAAAAAGCAATTACTGGCCCTGCGGTTTCAAGGCGGCCCCGGGTTGAACGATGAAAGGAGATAAGGAGGGGCTGTTTCAAGGCGCCCCCACGGCGAACCCCGTTGGCCCCAGAGCAAAAGTGGTGTCAAGAGTGACTAAATCAAAGGGAATACGTTAAAAAGGGGGAAATTACATGTTGTATTAAACGTAGAGGCTAGATTTGCGGATTAATGCGATGGAATAACAACGTTACATAGAGAAAAGGGAAGGTAAAATGTCTTCAATGACAAGAAACAACTATTTAGCTCTTATTGGAAATGAAAATTCTGTTTTTCCAAGATACGAACCGCAAAAACGTTTTTTTTTTCCTAAAGAAATACGCGGAGATGGAGCGCGAGAGTGATTATGTGGTAGAAAACGTTGGACTCGTCATTACATCCGTGTTTCTAAAACGTTCGCGTACGTTTTTATTGCAGCTATTCAGTAACCATGCTAAAGTAAGTGGATATTTCCGTTTTTAAATAAATTACAATCACAAATTGGATTATTACCATAACTGTGCAAGGACATCTCACATGGGTGTTGATTTACTTGTTACCATGAATTGGGATTAGCTACATACATTGTTTGCTACAAGAAAATATCAACAATAGTCTATATCAATAAGGGTGGAAAATAATGACGGAGAAACATTTTTAGAAACATGTTCTCTCTAAGAATAGGCTAAATCCAATCGCTTGTAATTCAGAACGGTCCTATAGTGCTTTATTGGTGAAGGATTTCATAATTAAATTCACTGATTAAGCACAGGCTAATAATACTAGCCTAATGATAATAGTAATGAAAATGTATGTAAAATATCATAGTTTATTACGCAAGGTTATAACACTGGTGACATTTGACTGACATGTTATAAATGTTCTTGGGTCTAACTGCTAACAAAAAGAGGTAATGTACCCAAAATATAATCATGATATAATTGACAACAAAACCATAATTTAGACAACATAAAAAACCCAGACGAAGATAATATCTCTGCATTTCTGGGGTAGATCTAATGAGCAGACAGCCAGAATAAATATTAGATTTGCACTTTTGATATCTGTATTATTCAATCAATCTTCTTTTGGTAAAACCACAACAAACACCCCAATCCCAACATCCGACCAGCAGTATCAAACAACATCCCAAATTGTCCGTCCTGGACAACAGCAATGCAACTAAATGTAGCTTAGAAATTAGTATTTTATGTATTGCAACAAATTAATTAATTAATAAAATAATATAAAAACTAATCGATTTTTGCGCATAATCCAATCGTTCGCTCACTGCAATCTACATATGCACACCGCATTCCATGGGTCCAGACCCCCCAGTGGCCTGTCGATGGGTTGGAGTCGTCATCCCCCACAGACACACACGATCTCTACGCTTTGACTAAACCCACTGGGCACACACTGGTTGAATCAACGTTGTTTCCACGTCTTTTCAATTAAATTAAGTTGAACCAACGTGGAATAGATGTTGAATTCACGTCTGTGCCTGATCATCGATATTCTGAGGACAGACTTGTGCCGCCCCAAATTTGCCAAATATAGTGCCCATTAGGATGATCAAAACAGACGAAGCCCGTGAGATACTACATTCGTAAAACCACTGTAATGTCGGATATATAGACAGCAGTTTCTATTCAACTTAAATGTCATGCTTTCATTGAGTTAGGAGGTGCATGCTCAGTGATAAACAAAGGCACCTTCCTCTACAGCTAAAAATACAACATTTTCATTAATATCGTTGTGATTTCCCCCGAAGAAATCACCTTCCAACCTCACGCTCCCATTCCATTCTCTAGCACGGTTTGTCTTTAAAACCAATGACATCGGGACAATACAGAATTATGTTCCTAGCCTCACAAAAGGGGTCCCGCACTTAAAACAGAAATCTACATTTAATTTATTTAGTAACAAGAAAAAGCCCTTTACTGCCTGATTTGTATTGGTTCTTTTTCACTTAAAAGGTGGGGGTTGGGTGGGTGCTCGCCTGCTCGATGTGTATAGAAAGCATAACACACACACATGCACACACACTCTTTTATTTTCTCTTCCCATCTCTCTCCCGTCCGTGTGCCAGCGTGAGCTACCCTATACCGAGGGGGCGCGCGGATAATTAATGCGGATTGACTGATTGCTCTTGAAACAGACCGGTCCTGCGCGAGGGATTGTCCTCGAGCAATGAAGCGTTCTTGACTGACACATTTCCCCCTTCCCTTCCCCTCTCACACCCAAACTAATAGAGCGGTGCGCTTTTTCGCAAGGAAAGGCCAACTTCCAAAAACCCAGGCTGGAGTTTTCATTTCCGCTGGAGAGAAGAGCGTCTTTCTGTTTGACCTGCGTTCTCACCATGACCATTCTAGAACCAAAGAACGTCCGCGCTGCACAGTTCGCTTGCCTCAGCGCTCGAGGCAATCTCTGTATGTAAAGGGAGCTTGCTGCTTGTAGCATGTGCGCAAGTGTCATTTTAAAAGGACAATGTATTCTAAATAAATAAGGGGTTTCACTTATAGGTGCGTTGGCCCTAAGGTAAAGCTGAAAGAACTTAGTGCGGGTATAGCTACATATTTATCAGCGCAATTTGCAGACGACGCGAAACACACTGACTGCCTGAGGAGGTAAATAAAGGCCAACTGGAGGTCTCTACGAGAGGCCCTCTATAGCGGGCAACAATTATATTCTCACGAAAATATTCCTGATGTCCCTTAATAATGATGACGAACTCCAAACAGGGCCTTTCACAAGGGAAACGCCTTAACACGTTAAATGCATAGCCTGATAGCCTGATACCTCCGAGACGTGGATGAAATTACTGACCGACCGAAATATAGAAATTCGATTTATTGAAATCTCTCTGCGGATATTACTAAAATAACATTTAGTGAAAAAAAAGGTACTAAATGTATGTGCAGGCTATGTCTGGAGCTATGGGAGTAACTTATACCCGTTAAGCCCTATATTTTGATGGTTTAGTGGTCAACAAGGTTGTGTGGAGACTGCAACTCAGCAACTTTTCAGTTTGTGTGTTTTTAGGCCTACATCTATCAATACATTAAACTTTGGTAGGCTATAGCCTAATGCACCCAATGTGCAGGTCCCCAAGACCATGGTGAGGACACAAAAGATGACATGATGGACTAGAACTTTGGCCTACATAAAAGCAACGTGACCTTTTCAGCTCAGTGTGTGCAGGAGAAGCTGCTATTTCTGGTCATCATGTTAGATAGCTACGTCACAACAGGCCATCACCGATATGTTCTAAAACAGAAAGAACAGGCCACACGCTACAGCACCGGAATGGTTGGAAACCAAATATCTTCAAAGTTAGCAGTATTGAGTTGTTTTTCTTCAGCTTATTATAAACAGATTTTTTTTAAATAATGTTTTCTTGAACCTCATTTTTACATATTTAGATTGGCTGAATACGTCTTGCACATTGATGTATTTTGGTGACCACACAAAATAGCGACGAGTCAACAAAGTGACAAAGTATTACAAGTCAACAAAGTGAAATGAACCACAAAACATTATACATAAATTGTTCATGTCATGGACAACATAATTTTTTTTTTATCGCAAACTTGCAAATTGCCAGCTTGTTTCAGCTTTTCGACATCTTGCCAAACAACAATGGGTTTAGGTAATAGCCTATACTGCAGAATGCCATCCATTACCGAGGTCGTCCTCATGTAACACGTCCTCATATAACACGTCCTCATTATCAGCATTTGAACATACATGAAGCAGCCTTCTAAAGCCCCGGTGCATACTGTATAGAGTATATTAGGCTACCTGTATTAGGCTACCTGGATGTTCCGTCAATCCTCCAATAGCGTAGCTTCCAATAGCGTAGCTTGCTTAAGCATGCATATAACCTAAATTAAACCCTTGAACGCGACGGCAACACAGATAGGAATCGCAGTTTAGGCCATAACAGTGCTACAGCACTGTCCGTAGACATGGACACATATAATGGGATTAAATATACCGGAGATGAATACATGTGTACATGAATACACGAATACATGTGGCTGACGTGTGAAGAGGTTTCCAATATGGACTAAAGACCTATCTATACCTACAAGTTAACGTGTTTCATCTGGAAACCTCGTAGACTCTCAGCAATGCTATCGTTATCGTTCATTGGGGTTCGAGCAGTTTTACTGGCATCCTTCGACCAGGGGAAGCAAATTAGCATTCCCTTCTCAACCAAGAACAAGGAGGGGAATGGCCATGGGGTGGGTCTACAAAGAAAAAAGCTTGTTACACTTGCGTCATATAAAATATGACCAAGTGAAAAATATGACATCCCTGGCTTCACAGCCACACACTCTCAACACACACAACATGATCGGGCACGATTTGTTGAGGCCTGCAGAAGATGTGAGATATGCTATGCCATGATTTTCAATTGCAGGAAGACGGCGAGGAGGAGGAAGATGATAAAGAAGAGGCTCGTTCTTGTGGACAGATTAATAAAGTGTAGGCCTAAATTGAAGTTAAAGCCAATGGTCAAGGCAAGCGTTTCGCAGTCTCGAGGACGTCGATGACAAAGAGAGGGAAAAAATGAATATTTTCCACCTCAAAGTTAAACGTGCAATTGAATACCATAAGTGCATGACTGGATAGAATATGTGTTATTAGATGGTAATATATTGTTACTATACGCCGGCAGGTTACCAGAACATCACAATTGGTTATAGGCCTACCAGATAAACATCATTGCGCAGGAAGCCAGCTACGATCTTATGTCATTTTGAAGCCGGTAGACTTGGGCGGTTATCGATAGAAGCAAACCTGCACCCCATTAGTGTGAGTATAGGCCCAGCTCCTATACATGTCACATGCCTCCTTCATTATGACAAGTTTTTATAGAAGAAGCTAAACGTCAAACTACGCAAAATAAAACGCTACTATAACAACACGAACATGTTAAAAGCTTTGGTTGGCTCAAACTATTGTTTTATCGATTTAAGGGGACAGTATAAGCCGGTGGAGCCTACTGGATCATGTGTGGTTCATTATAAAATGTCATCATTTATATAATGAAATATATTAAAGGTCCAATGCAGCCGCTTTTAGCTGCTCAATAACAATTAAGTACCTTACAGTGATTGTTTTTAATGAAAATTGTCAAAAATAAACAAAAATCGCTTATTAGCAAATAGCAATTTCTCAAGCAATAATGTGACCAGGACTGTGTGGGAGTGGTCTGAGTGGGGAGGAGAAACTGAAAACGAGCTCTTTTTGGCAGAGAGGTTTGGAACTCTCTTTCGTATTGGTCTATTAACTAATTTACCGCCTGGTGATTTCACCAGGCAGGGTAAAACTCCATCCCACCTCCATCTTTTCAAACAGCTCTTACACTAAAAGGGCATTATCATACTTTTCACAATTTCATGGTATTATTATTATTACTACCTCAGAATGTGGAAATATATATAAAACACAGGGAAATCTAGTTTTTGACAGCACTGGGCCTTTAATTGTTGATGAATGTAGTTGGTTCATTTAAAAATGTCATCATAATTAAATGTCAGAATGAATTGATTGGTCATTAATGTAGGCAATAATCAAATGTATTATTGATGGATAATTTTATATTGAAATGTTTTACAATTTAAACTGTACAATTCATTTTAGTTGTTGTGGAAGTGAAACTACAAAATATACTATAAAACAATTGTCACATAAGGCCTTATGCCACAAATGTATTGCATGTTGTATCGCATGTTGTATTAGCTAATCAATAATTGTCAAATCATTTAGGCTTCTCCCACTCCGACAGAAAACATACATAAAACAGTATCTGCATGAAACCTCAATGTGCTAAGACAACCACAAAATGTCGACATGCAAATTGTTTACTATCTCTGGGTTAAATCTCTCCCAACTTCAGAAAATAAGCAACAATAAGAACTGAACATTTCTTCACCCACTGATATTTTAAATAAGTGTGTGTGTGTCGGCTCGTGCATGTGTGATGGGGATTCAGGAATCAGCGAGCTGTTATTTTCGCACATGATGCACTGTTAATCAGATACGCATCAACCCATCGCATCACCATTACTATATATAACTATTTTAAGGACCCAATTGCGCAAGAAAGCAACAAACCGTCTTTACATAGTTGGATGGTTTGGCATCACAACCTCTATAGGCTTGGTCCTGTCTATCTCGACTGGGAGTGTATGTGTGTGTGTGTGACCAAGTACCTTAATAAGAAACAATCCATATGAAATGTTTTCCGGAGGATAAAGTCCCTGGCTTATAACCATACATTACAATTTGGTCTATTCAGTTAACACAGAGAGATGAGATCCCCGCCAAAACCATACCAAATCAGTAAAGATGTTCAATATTCTATCTTTTAAATGAGGCGGACTTATTGGCTGACACAGTCATATCCAAACCTAAAAGTTGGCTACAAATGAATTACAACACAGGCTCCTTGATCTGTGGATGTAGGACCCACTAATAGGCATACTCTAACGTCATTCGATGTGATTTAGGTAGTCTACAATAAAGGTGGTCAAAATGTCAAATGTTTCAATGTGCAAATACAAGACAGGAAACGGGCCAGGAGCGTTCCAAATTTGCCATACAGGTTGTGCTATAAGAGGTGAATAAATAGCAACTCTGGAACAATTGGCACAAGGTTGTTACTACGAACGTTATATTTCAGCTGCTAGAGACCGTGGGAAAATAAATGCATGCTAAAATCATTTTTGCAGTTTTAGAATCGGCAAAAGTGCATATTTGAATCGTATACAATGAGCAGCAATGTATTTTATAAAAACTGCAATGTAAAACATTACCAATATTTCAGTATAGATAAATAAATAATGTGTTGTGATTTTAATTCATGTCCTTACAGCGTTTGCAATCAATTTAAACAAGGCATAGCCTAATTGGAAACGTGTATGACAACATAAAAACATCTAAACCAGTCTAAAACACGCCTGTCTATTCAAGCCGTTATGCCAGAGTTAATCAACGTTTTAAAACGACATCCGTGCAAAATACAGCCGTTTGTTTGTATTCTGTAATTAACAGTGCAAAATTATGAATCAAAATGTGTAAAGTAGAAAACACCTACCTATAAAACGTCAGTCCGATACAAAACTGTATTCATAACACAGGGGATCGGATTTATGTAGAAAGGAGAATAAAACAAAAAGATAGATAAGGTGTAGGCCTAAAACCTTACCCTCCTGACGTTTTAAATCCTCAAACAGACTTAAATTCCTGCGAGTGTAATCTAACTTTAAACAAGCATATCATAAAGTCACTGATTTATTCAACGATAATCGCATTAATTAACCTTTCCTAGGATTGTTTATTCCAAAGAAATAACTTCTGAAGTCACTGGGGTTTTCCGATCACTCGAACTCTAAACGTAGTGTTCTAGAAACACCGGATCCTGTGCCTGTGTGCGCGCGAGACGGAATCCGTTTGAACAGTCTCCTCGATGCTGTATAATCGCAAATTTATGGCTGGATGACGCGTCCCTCAGCCACAATGAAGCTCGCACGCTGACATTAAACAGAAAATTGATGAACACGAACGTAACGCAATACCCATTTCTCCCTCCTGGTCCAGGACAGAGCTATAGAGCTTCGGTGCCTTTTTTTATTAGGGGTGGGGGCCCGACCGTAAACATGTATGCCCCCCTCCTTCCCCAACACACACATACCGAACACAAACCTTCCCCGTGCCATTATTGCTTTGTTTAAATATCCGACTGTAGTCGTGCCGGATATGAAGGGATCTGAGACAGAGATATTGAGAGAAAAGCCTCCCCCTGCTTGGAGAGATAGCTAGTTGGTTAACATCGAGTCCCGGATCATCCGGTCAGAATTTGCAAATTTTCTTGCCTCTAAAAGGACCCTACCACTATCAAACTACTGGTAGCAGAACATCGGCACATATGTATGCACTCTTCCAGCACGCGTCCTACCGCAAGCATGTCAAGATTTTCAGACTTCCAGAAGCACATTGTTGTGCCCATTTCAAAGACGACAAACGGACAAAAACACACGGTCTGAGTTATAAGCAACCCCTAACTATTTAGCACATGCGTAAAAGTCCATGGCGTTTACATGCGCTCGTCGCAGACCTTTGATCAGGTTTAAACTGTTCCGACGAGTTTCTGCGTAAAAGGCGTAAAAGGCGATTTGGCACTAAAGGATAAAATACTGATGATCAACTAACTATTCGCCATTATGGAGAATACAACCCATATAGCCAATACCCATATGGATTCACCACACAAATAAATGTCAGGAAACGAAAGCAAAAAAGACACCAACCCAAAGTCCATTCGTTGAGCCTTTTACTAATAAGTTTACCTTTGCGTAACAATTGCAATCCAGTACAAGACAATTGAAAAATATATATTTTTAACTTTCTAAGTGTGCGTCTCGAAATACATGTTGAATGCGTTTAAAAGTAGGACCTGAGACTTGATAGCCAGGCTTTCTCTCCCTGTCCCCCTTCGAGCATATTCTGCCCACCATAGGTCACCGCCCCAGGAATAATGACGTCAGGAGATTAACCCCTACACTACCGGTTGGGAGGAACGCTTGCTCTGTCTTCCATATCTATTCGGTAAAATACCAGTGTGCAATCACAGCAGCAAGATTTGTGACCTGTTGCCACAAGAAAAGGGCAACGAATGACATTTGTAATGTCTTTATTATTTTGGAACTTTTGTGAGTGTAATGTTTAATGGACATTTTTTATTGTTAATTTAACTTTTGTTTATTATTTATTTCACTTTCTTTGGCAATGTAAACATATGTTTCCCATGCCAATGAAGCCCCTTAAATTTATATTGAATTGAATTGATAAAGAGAGAGAGAGCAACGGACACCCCGCCCAGACCAGTGAGACACCCTCCCAGACCTGCAAGACCCCCTCCCTAAGGGCCTGGACCAGGAGAACCCACGCAAAGAGAACCTACACCCAGACCACAGCATCACTAGCCACACCCCAACCAGCTAAGACCACCCCGAGCAAACCCTGGCCACACCCTATATAGGCCTCCCCATATCAGACCTATGCCCCTTCTGCCCACCCCATGCCCCCATCCCTGCGGCAAGTACCTCAACATGACAGCAGGACATATGCCCAGTCTGTGAGCAGAGTAACAGGCCCAGTCCCCCACTATTACACCTGCCCAAGCTCCATCCTGCGACCGAAGAGCTATGTATCAGATGCTCAACATGCTCTGCTCACACCTACTGTGATAGTTCAGGGCTAAACCACACAAAACAACACTAGACACTATGGAACACAAAGCTTTTACTACCTCATCCTGAACTATACAAGGTATGAGGTCATCTGCCTTTGGCCAAAAGAACAGGAACCCAGATTTCATCAAAGAAATTGGAAATGCAGCCATTGCCATTTTACAAGAAACCTGGTATAGAGGAGACAGGCTCACTGGTTTCCCACTAGGTTATAGAGAGCTGGTAGTCCCATCCACCAAACTACCAGGAGTGAAACAGGGAAGAGACTCTGGGGGTATGCAAATTTACTATGGAGCAGACCTAACCCACTATATTAAATTAGTCAAAACAGGAACGTTTTACATCTGGCTAGAAATGAATAAGGAAATGATCTCAACAGAGAAAAATGTCCTCATGTGTGTCCCCTGCATCTCCCCAGTAGAATCCCATACTTTAACGATGACAGATTCTCCATCCTAAAGGGGGAGATCAACAATTTCCAGGCCCAGGGACATGTACAAGTCTATGGCGACCTAAATGCCAGAACTGGACAATAACCTGACACCCTCACCACACAGGGGAGCAAACACCTACCTGGAGGTGACAGCATTCCCTCCCCCATAGGCCCCTCGAGACACAACTACAACAACATAACCAACCAAAACGGGTCACAACTCTAGCAGCTCTGTCTGATGCTGGGTATGTACATAGTCAATGGTAGGCTTCAAGGGAACTCCTATGGTAGTTACACCTATAGCTCATCGCTTGGCAGTAGTACTGTAGACTACTTTATCACTGACCTCAACACAGTCTCTTAGAGTGCTCACAGTCAGTCCACGGACACCTCTACCAGAACACAACAAAATCACACTCTACTTGAACAGAGCTTTGCTCAATCATGAGGCATCAAAGCCAAAGGAACTGAATAGTATTAAGAAATGCTATATCTGGAAGGAAAGTAGTGTGGAAATCGACCAAAAAACAGTTAGGCAAAATTCCATCCTTTCTAGACAATTTCTTGAACAAAATGTTTCACTGTAATAGTGAAGGTGTAAACTTGGCAGTAGAAAACCTAAACAGAATATTTGACTTCTCAGCTTCTCTATCAAATCTAAAAATGTCAAGCAGACAACCTAAGAAATTATTAACAACAGTGACAAGTGGTTTGATGAAGAATGCAAAAATCTAAGAAAGAAATTGAGAAACATATCCAACCAAAAACATAGAGACCAAGAAAACCTGAACCTATGCTTTCACAATGGTGAATCACTAAAACTATACAGAAATACACTACAGAAAAGAAGGAATAGCACGTCAGAAATCAGCTCAATGTAATTGAAGAATCCATAGACTAACCACTTATGGGATCATTGGAACACACTAAACAAACAACAACACAAAGAGTAGTCTATAGAAAATGGAGATGTATGGATAAACCACTTTTCCAATCTTTTTGGCTCTATAACAAAGTACCTACAGCAAAAACATATACAGTACATGATCAAATACAAATCCTAGAATGAACTATTAAAGACTACCAGAACCCACTGGATTGTCCAATTACATTGAATGAACTACAGGGCAAAATACAAACCCTCTAACCCATAAAGGACTGTGGTGTTGATTGTATCTGAAATGAAATGATAAAATATACAGACCACAAATTGCAATTGGATATACTTAAACTCTTTAACATCATCCTCAGCTCTGGCATTTTCCCCAATAATTGGAACCAAGGACTGATCACCCGAATCCACAAAAGTGGAAACAAATTTGACCCCAATAACTACAGGGGGATATGCATCAACAGCAACCTTGGGGAAATCCTCTGCATTATCATTAACTGCAGACTCATATAACTCAGCAGAAAAAGAAAGGTCCTCTCACTGTCAACTGCGTTTATTTTCAGCAAACTTAACGTGTGTAAATACTTGTATGAACATAACAAGATTCAACAACTGAGACATAAACTGATCAAGTTCCACAGACATGTGACTAACAGAAATGGAATAATGTGTCCCTGAACAAAGGGGGAGGGGGGGTCAAAATCAAAATCTTCTGCACAGTCAGTGTCTGGTGTGGCCACCAGCTGCATTAAGTACTGCAGTACATATCCTCTTCGTGGACTGCACCAGATTTTCCAGGTCTTGCTGTGAGATGTTACCCCACTTTTCCACCAAGGCACATGCAAGTTCCCGGACATTTCTGGGGGGAATGGCCCTAGCCCTCACCCTCCAATCCAACAGGTCCCAGATATTCTCAATGGGATTGAGATCCAGGCTCGTTGCTGGCCATGGCAGAACACTGACATTCCTGATCGCAGGAAATCACACACAGAACGAGCAGTATGGCTGGTGGCTGGTGGCTAGAGGGTTGTGTCAGGATGAGCCTGCAGGGAGGGTACCACATGAGGGAGGAGGATGTCTTACCTGTAACGCACAGCGTTGAGATTGCCTGCAACGACAACAAGCTCAGTCCGATGATGCTGTGACACACTGCCCGAGACCATGATAGATCCTCCACCTCCAAATCGATCCCGCTCCAGAGCACAGGCCTCGGCGAAACGCTCATTCCTTCAATGATAAATGCAAATCTGACCATCACCCTTGATGAGAGAGCACCCCGACTCGTCAGTGCAGAGCACTTTTTGCCAGTGCTGTCTGGTCCACCGACGGTGGGTTTGTGCCCATAAGCGACTTTGTTGCCGGTGATGTCTGGTGAGGACCTGCCTTACAACAGGCCTACAAGCCCTCAGTCCAGCCTCTCTCAGCCTATTGCGAACAGTCTGAGCACTGATGGAGAGATTGTGCGTTGCTGGTGTAACTCGGGCAGTTGTTGTTGCCATCCTGTACCTGTCCCGCAGGATTGATGTTCGGATGTACCGATCCTTTGCATTTGTTGTTACACATGGTCTGCCACTGCAAGGATGATCAGCTGTCCATCCTGTCTCCCTGTAGCGCTGTGTTATGCGTCTCACAGTACGGAAATTGCAATGTATTGCCCTGGCCACATCTGCAGTCCTCATGCCTCCTTGCAGATGAGCAGGGACCCTGGGCATCTTTGTTTTGGTGTTTTTGAGAGTCAGTGTAAAGGCCTCTTTAGTGTCCGAAGTTTTCATAACTGTGACCTTAATTGCCTTCCGTCTGTAAGCTGTTAGTGTCTTAACGACTGTTCCACAGTTGCATGTTCATTAATTGTTTATGGTTCACTGAACAAGCATGGGAAACAGTGTTTAAACCCTTTACAATGAAGATCTGTAAAGTTATCTGGAAATTTAAGCATTATCTTTGAAAGACAGGGTCCTGAAAAAGGGACGTTTCTTTTCTTGCTGAGTTTATTTCCTCAGCGAAAACAATGTTCTGAGCAAATGTCAAATTGGCTTTTTACCTAAGTATGACAAGCCACATATTCACCCTGCACACCCTAATTGACAAACAAACAAACCAAAACAAAGGCAAAGACTTCTCGTGCTTTCTTGATTTAAAACAAACTTTCAACTCAATTTGGCATGAGGGTCTGCTTTGCAAATTGATGAAAAGTGGTGTTGGGGGAAAAACAGAACTTTATAAAATCCATGGACACAAACAGGTTCAAATTGGCAAAAAACACACACATTTCTTTCCACAGGGCCGTGGGGTGAGAAAGGGATCTAGCTTAAGCCCCACCCTCTTCAAAATATATAGAGCCTACAACAGCAGGGCCTACAACAGCACCGAGATCTTCTGCACAGATTCTGTCAGACCTGAACCCTGACAGTCAATCTCAGTAAGACAAAAATAATGGTCTTCCAAAAAAGGTCCAGTTGTCAGGACCACAAATACTATTTCCATCTATACACCGTTGCCCTAGAGCACACAAAAAACAATACATACCTCGGCCTAAACAACAGTGCCACAGGTAACTTCCACAAAGCTGTGAACGATCTGAGAGACAAGGAAAGAAGGGCCTTCAAAGGGAACATAAAATTCGACTTACCAATTATGATCTGGCTAAAAATACTTGAATCAGTTATAGAACCCATTGTCCTTCATGGTTGTGAGGTCTGGGGTCCACTCACCAAACAAGAATTCACAAAATGGGAAAAACACCAAATTGAGACTCTGCATGCAGATTTCGTAAAGAATATACTCCATGTACAATGTAAAACACCAAATAATGCATGCAGAGCAGAATTAGGCCAAAACCCACGAATTATCGAAATCCAGAAAAGAGCGTTAAATTCCACATCCACCTAAAAGGAGCGATTCCCAAACCTTCCATAACAAAGCCATCACTTACTGAGAAATGAACCTGGAAAAGAGCTCCCTAACCAAACTCAACCAAATCATGAAAAAACTAAAAGATAATTGCTTGACACAATGGAAAGAACTTGTAAAAAAATGAGAAAAACTCCAATTTGGATTTATTTTATTTCACCTGTATTTATCCAGGTAGGCTAGTTGAGAACAAGTTCTCATTTACAGCTGTGACCTGGCCAACATAAATCAAAGAATTGCAACACAAACAACAACACAGAGTTACACATGGAATAAACAAACATACAGTCAATAATACAATTGAAAAAGTCTAAATACAGTGTGTGCAAACGAGGTAGGATAAGGGAGGTAAGGTAATATATAGGCCATAGCGGCGAAATAATTACAATATAGCAAATAAACACTGGCGTGATAGATGTGCAGAAGATGAGTGTGCAAGTAAAGATACTGGGGTGCAAAGGAGCTAAATAAAAATAAATAAAAAACAGTATGGGAATGAAGTAGTTGGATGGCCTATTTACAGATGGGCTATGTACAGGTAGAGTGATCTGTGAGCTGCTCTGACAGCTTGTACTTAAAGTTAGTGTGGGAGATAGGAGTCACCAGCTTCAGTGATTTTTGCAGTTCATTCCAGTCATTGACAGCACAGAACTGGAAGGAAAGGCGGCCAAAGGTGGAATTGGCTAACCAGTGAAATATACCTGCAGCTACGGGTGGGTGCTGCTATGGTGACCAGTGAGCTGAGATAAGGCAGGGCTATACCTAGCAAAGACTTACAGATGACCTGGAGCCAGTGGGTTTTGCGACAAATATGAAGCGAGGGACAGCCAACGAGAGCATACAGGTTGCAGTGGTGGGTAGTATATGGGGCTTTGGTGACAAAACGGATGGCACTGTGATAGACTGCATCCCAGTTGCTGAGTAGAGTGTTGGAGGCTATTTTATGAATGACATTGCCGAAGTCAAGGATTGGTAGGATAGTCAGTTTTACAAGGATATGTTTGGCAGCATGAGTGAAGGATGCTTTGATGTGAAATAGGAAGCAGATTATAGATTTCATTTTGGATTGCAGATACTTAATGTGAGTCTGGAAGGAGAGTTTACAGTCTAGCCAGACACCTAGGTATTTGAAGCTGTCCACATATTCTAAATCAGAACCCTCCAGAGTAGTAAAGCTGGACAGGCTGGCAGGTGCCGGCAGCAATCGGTTGAAGAGCATGCATTTAGTTTTACTTGCATTTAAGAGCAGTTGGAGGCCACGGGAGGAGAGTTGTATGGCATTGAAACTCGTCTGGAGGTTAGTTAAAACAGTGTCCAAAGAAGGGCCAGAAGTATACAGAATGGTGTCATTTGCATAGAGATGGATCAGAGAATCACCGCAACAAGAGCGATATCATTGATGTATACAGAGAAAAGAGTAGGCCCGAGAATTGAACCCTGTGCACCCATAACCAGCTCGGAAACCAGATTGCATAGCGGAGAAGGTACGGTGGGATTCTAAATGGTCTGTAATCTGTTTGTTAACTTGGTTTTGCGAAGACCTTAGAAAGGCAGGGTAGGATAGATATAGGTATGTAACGGTTTGAGTCTAGAGTGTCTCCCCCTTTGAAGAGGGGGATGACCACAGCAGATTTCCAATCTTTGGAGATCTCAGACAATATGAAAGAGCGGTTGAACAGGCTAGTAATAGGGGTTGCAACATTTTCAGCAGATAATTTTAGAAAGCAAGGGTCCAGATTGTCTAGCAGGCTGATTTGTAGGGGTCCAGATTTTGAACCAAGGGCTATACCTGTTCCTGTTTCAAACATGTTTAAATGGGGCATGCTTATTTAAGATGGTGAGGAATGCACTTTTAAAGAATAACCAGGCATCTTCTACTTACGGAATGAGGTCAATATCCTTCCTGGATACCTGGGCCAGGTCGATTAGAAAGGCCTGCTCGCTGAAGTGTTTTAGGGAGCGTTTGACAGTGATGAGGGGTGGTCGTTTGACCTCAGACCCATTACGGACGCAGGCAATTAGGCAGTGATTGCTGAGATCCTGGTTGAAGACAGCAGAGGCGTATTTGGAGGGCAGGTTGGTTAGGATGATATCTTGGAGGGTGCTGTGTTTACAGATTTGGGGTTGTACCTGATAGGTTCATTGATCATTTGTGTGAGATTGAGGGCATTAAGTTTAGATTGTAGGATGGCCGGGATGTTAAACATGTCCCAGTTTAGGTCACCTAACAGCACAAGCTCTGAAAATAGATGGAGTGCAATCAATTCACATATGGTGTCCAGGGCATAGCTTGGGGCAGAAGGTGGTCTATAGCAAGCGGCAACAGTGAGAGACTTGTTTCTGGAAAGGTGGATTTTTAAAGTAGAAGCTCAAATTGTTTGGGCACAGACCTGTATAGTAAGACAGAACTCTGCGGGCTACCTCTGGGTAGATTGCAACGCCGCCCCCTTTGGCAGTTCTATCTTGTCTGAAAATTTTACATTTGGGGATGGAAATTTCAGGGTTTTTGGTGGTCTTCCTAAGCCAATATTCAGACTCAGCTAGGACATCCAGGTTGGCAGAGTGTGCTAAAACGGTGAATAAAACAAACTTAGGGAGGAGGCTTCTAATGTTTATATGCATGAAACCAAAGCTTTTACGGTTACAGAAGTTAACAAATGAGAGCACCTGGAGAATGGGAGTAGAGATAGGCACTGTAGGGCCTGGATTAACCTCTACATCACCAGAGGAACAGAGGAGGAGTAGGATATGGGTACAGCTAAAGGCTAAAAGAACTGGTTGTCTAGTACGTTCGGAACAGAGAGTAAAAGGAACAGGTTTCTGGGTGCGGAAGAATAGATTCAAGGCATAATGTAAAGACAAAGGTATGGTAAAATGTGAATACAGTGGAGTAAAACCTATGCATTGAGTGATGATGAGAGAGATATTGTCTCTAGAAACATCATTTAAACCAGGTGAGGTCACCGCATGTGTGGGAGGTGGTACTAAAGGGTTAGCTAAGGCGTGTTGAGCAGGGCTAGAGGCTCTATAGTGAAATAAGGTAATAATCACTCACCAAAACAGAAATAGACAGGGCATGGTGAGTAGTGAGTAGCTCGGCGGGCTGGAGACACAGCGATTCAGACAGCTAGCAGGCCGGGGCAAGCAAGCTAGCAGAAGGGCCTTAGAGGGACGTAGCAATGGAAGATGTCTGTTGTAGCCCCCTCGTGCTGTTACGTCGGCAGTCCAGTCGTGATGGATCGGCAGGCCTCCGTGTGGTAAAAGGGTCCAGGCCAATTGGCAAAATAGGTATAACGGACAAAGAATTTGTCTGATGGGCCTCTTCAACTAACAGTCCGATATGCTATAGACAGCTAGCGGGGCTGTGGCTAGCAGGCTAGCAGATAGACATTCAGAGGACGTCGCAAAGGAGGAACCAGTTGAAAACCCCCTCAGGCAGATTATGTCGGTAGTCCAGTCGTGATGGATCGGCGGGGCTAAGTGTCAGCATTAAAAGGAGTCCAGGCCAATTGGCAAAATAGGTATTTTAGCCCAAGGAGTGGCTGATGGACCTGTTCGGCAAGCCAGGAGATGGGCCTAGCAACGGCTAGCTCCAGGCTAATTGTTCTTGCTTCGGGACAAAGACGTTAGCCAGGAGTGGCCACTCAGATAGCAGCTAGCTAGCTGCAATGATCCAGGTGAAAAAGTTTAGAACTTGCTGTAGGGAACCAGAGATATGGAGAAAAATAAGTCAGATTTGCTCTGGTTTGAGTCGCGCTGTGCAGACTGGCAAGAGTTGTCCAGGCTAAAGGTTAGCTGATGACCTCTAGCAATGGCTAGTTGACTACTAGCTAGTAGTTAGTTAGCTGGCTAGCTTCTGTTGGGGGTTCCGGTTCAAATGAAAGAAAATAGCAGATCCATACCACATTGGGTGAGGCAGATTGCAGGAGAGCATGTTGAAGTTGAAACACCAGTCTCAACATCAACAGTGAAGAGGTGACTCCTGGATGTTCCTCTGTCTAGTGTCTGTGTTCTTTTGCCCATCTTAATCTTTTATTGTTATTGACCAGTCTGAGATATGGCCTTTTCTTTGCAACTCTGCCAAGAAAGTCACCATCCCAGAGTCGCCTCTTCACTGTTGATGTTGAGACTGTTTTTTGCAGGTACTATTTAATGAAGCTGCCAGTTGAGGACTTGTGAAGCGTCTATTTCTCAAACTAGACACTCTAATGTACTTGTCCTCATGCTCAGTTGTGCACCGGGGATCCCCACTCCTCTTTCTATTCTGGTTAGAGCCAGTTTGCGCTATTCTGTGAATTTTGCTATTTTGTGGCAATTTCTCGCATGGAAGTGCCTTAATTTCTCACAACAAGAAGACAGGCAAGTTTCAGAAGAAAGTTATTTGTTTCTGGCCATTTTGAGCCTGTAATCGAACCCACAAATGCTGGTGCTCCAGATACTCAACTGGTCTAAAGAAGGCCAGTTTTATTGCTTCTTTAATCAGAACAACAGTTTTCAGCTGTGCTAACATAATTGCAAAAGGGATTTCTAAAAATCAATTAGCCTTTTGAAATGATAAACTTGGATTAGCTAACACAACATATCATTGGAACAGCGGAGTGATGGTTGCTAAAAATGGACCTCTGTATGTCTATGTAGACATTCCATTCAAAATAAGCCGTTTCCAGCTACAATAGTCATTTACAACATTAACAATGTTTACTCTGTATTTCTGATGGATTTGATGTTATTTTAATTGACAGAAATGTGCTTGTCTTTCAAAAACTAGGACGTGCTTCTACACCTGCATTGCTTGCTGTTTGGGGTTTTAGGCTGGGTTTCTGTACAGCACTTTGAGATATCAGCTGATGTACGAAGGGCTATATAAATAAATTTGATTTGATTTGATTTCTAACTGACCCAAAACTTTTTAACGGTAGTGTATATACATATGTAAATACAAACATATGCACATACATACATACAAATTCATATACCTACATATATATACATACATATTAAAAAAATATATATATGTCGTTTTGCGTATCAGTTCATTAACCACGTGCCATGGAATAGGTAAATCAAAAATCTCTTCCCAACTATCTGCATATCTATATGGCACAGCTGTCAATTTTTGGGTCCTTAAATGAAACTGTAATTTTTGATTTATATATCACAATTTTCTTCAACCAATTATGGTCTTTAATGCAGGACCAACAGGCAAGTTCCTTACTTTTCCCCCCTTCCACTTTCCTCTTCCATTTTGCAGTAAAATGCTGCAATTAGTTGATTGTAATTTTGGGTAGAGCAGACATTTCCATATGTTTTTGTTAGCTGTGACATGAAAGTACCAGTCTTATTTATGATACAATTTATGAAGATTATACCTTTTTTTATTTTTTTATCAATTAGTATATTTGAGTTTAACCACAATATTTGTTATATTATTTATTCTGTCTTTTCTGATGTATTAAATTGAAATTACACTTTCTATGGCTTGTTTTAAAAATAACGATATTCTGGAGATGATTTCCTTTTCAAATAACTGAGAGTGGGAAGTTGTAATCTGAATAAGGGAAAAAGGCCATTCTTGAATTTACGGTGAGACATTCTTACTAATTTGCTAGAGAACCAGTTTGTATTTAAGTATAACTTTTGTGTGACTGAAGACTTTAGTGAGAGGTCAAATGCTTTAATATTTAATAGTTTCCAAATTCTTATTTATTACATAAATAGGACTGTTTAATTTTGTCTGGCTTGCTGTTACAAATAAAATGTAATATTTCTTTCTCAAATAATAATAAAAACAACTGTCCGCTAGGTGTAGACAAGATCATGATGTCACGATCGTTGGAATAAATGGACCAAGGCGCAGCGTGCGTAGAGTTCCACATTTATTCATTTATTAAATAAAACTCACAAAAAACAATAAAGAGTAACGAAACGTGAAGCAAATGCAGTGCTCACAGGCACTACACAAAAACAAGATCCCACAACCAACAGGTGGGAAAAGGCTGCCTAAGTATGATCCCCAATCAGAGACAACGATAGACAGTTGCCTCGGATTGGGAACCATAGCAGGCCAACATAGAAATAACAAAACTAGAGTACCCACCCAAGTCACACCCCGACCTAACCCAATTTGAGAATAAAAGGATCTCTAAGGTCAGGGCGTGACACATGAGCAAATAGGTAAACTGGGATATGACTTAATCAGGGTGATTTTTCCCCAGATAGACAGGTATTTTCCTTTCCATGGTTCAGTACCAAGATCTTATCTATTTTCTCTAACTCTCTATTAAAATGTATTTAATGACACAGGGCGAGACCCAGATGCAGACACAGGGGGCAGATGGTTAGAGTCTCTGATATTTATAAAAATACAAGGGGAAGGCAATAGGCAGGTTGAGCACAGGCAGAAGTTCAATATCCAGGTCAGAGTCCGAAAGGTACAGGGGGGCAGGCAGGCTCAAGGTCGGGGCAGGCTGAACAAGTCAGAACCGGGAGGGCTAGAAAACAGGAGCACGGAAAGCATGCTGGTAGGCTTTACAATACAAGACAAACTGGCAACAGACAAACATAGAACACAGTTATAAATACACTGGGAATAATGGGGAAGATGGGCAACACCTGGAGGGGGTGGAGACAAACACAAAGACAGGTGAAACAGATCAGGGTGGGGTGGAGACAAACACAAAGACAGGTGAAACAGATCAGGGTGGAGTGGAGACAAGCACAAAGACAGGTGAAACAGATCAGGGTGTAACAATTTATTGGATTGAGATTATTTATTTATTTCGAGATATGTATACTGAGTATATCCACAACACCATCAGACCATTTTATTTGTAAACTACACAGTATTGTAAAAGCTGTATTTTTTAGTGATCCAGTACGTAATATACTACATTTAGAATAATTTGGTTGTAATCCAGAGAGGTTAGAAAAGTTATCTTGATACTCTATGAGGCTGTGGAGGGATCACATTTGTGGATTTAAAAGAGGGATCCTAGTTGTGGATTTCAAAGAAAGTATGAATCATCAGTGTACAATGACACTTTTGTTTTTAAGCCCTGGATTTTTAATCACTTTAATATTATTGTTGGAATTGATTTTAACAGCAAACATTTCAATGGCCATAATAAACAAATATGCCGATAGTGGACAACCTTGTTTTACTCCTCTTTGCAGTTTAAAACTTACTGTGAAGTATCCATTATTTCCTATTTCACACCTAGGGTTACTATACATAACTTTAACCCCTTTTATAAGAGATTCTCCAAAATCAAATCAAATGTAATTTGTCACATGCGCCAAATACAACAGGTGTAGACCTTACAGTGAAATGCTTACTTACAAGCCCATAACCAACAATGCTTTAAGAAGTTTTAAGAAAGAAAAAAAGTGTTAAGTAAAAAATAGATAAGTCAAAAATGTAAAAGGAAAGTAACAAATAATTAAACAGCAGCAATAAAATAACAATAGCGAGGCTATATACAGGGGGTACCGGTACAGAGTCAATGTGCGGAGGCACCTGTTAGTCGAGGCACATGTAGGTAGAGTTAAAGTGACTATGCAAAGATAATAAACAGAAAGTAGCAGCAGTGTAAAAGAAAGGGGGGGAGGGCAATGCAAATAGTCTGGGTAGCCATTTGATTAGCTGTTCAGGAGTCTTATGGCTTGGGGGTAGAAGCTGTTAAGAAGCCTATTGGACATAGACTTGGCACTCCGGTACCAAAATTGAAATGTTCCAGGCATTTATTAATAAACTCCAGTCGTACTTTATCAAAAGCCTTTTCAAAGTCAGCTATGAATAGCAGACCTGATTTCCCAGATTTTTCAGGGTTCTATTGTTTCCAGTACTTGCCTTATATTATCTTCAATGTATCGTCCATGTAAAAAACCTGTCTGATTAGAATGAATAATGTACGACAATACCTTATCAATTTTATGCGCTATACATTTTGCATCACAACACTGTGATGGCGCCTCCAATTTAAAAAATGGAGTGGATCTTTATATTTTCGACTTGTATCCTGTTTCAGTAATAATGAAATCAGACCTTGTTGAGTGTCTGATAATCTACTGTAATGGACATTTGAATGTTTAATGTCTTATAACTAATTTCTGTGTTCTATTCATGTACTGTTCTATAAACCAATGTCTGTGTTTGTGCAAGTAGCTGACTGAACAAATCCTCACTATCAGTAGCTGCAATTTGGCTGTACGCCCAGAGAATGTGGCAGTACGCCCAGACCTTGTTTTGAGAACGAAAGATATCTCAGTTTCAAGGTCTCAGCTTAGAGAGAAGAAGCCTTGTGAGGTATTGGTCTGTCACATGTTATGAACCAGTATTGTTCATAAGATTTCTGGCTCCCAGGTGTCTTTTATACAGGTAACGAGCTGATATGAGGAGCACACTCTTAAAGGGAGTGCTCCTAATCTCAGTTTGTTACTTGTATAAAAGACACCTGTCCACAGAAGCAATCAATCAATCAGATTCCAAACTCTCCATCATGGCCAAGACCAAAGAGCTCTCCAAGGATGTCAGGGACAAGATTGTAGACCTACACAAGGCTGGAATGGGCTATAAGACCATTGCCAAGCAGCTTGGTGAGAAGGTGACAACAGTTGGTGCGATTAATCGCAAATGGAAGAAACACAATCTCACTCGGCCTGGGGCTCCATGCAAGATCTCACCTAGTGGAGTTGCAATGATCATGAGAACGGTGAGGAATCAGCCCAAAACTACACGGGAGGATCTTGTGAATGATCTCAAGGCAGCTGGGACCATAGTCACCAAGAAAACAATTGGTAACACACTACGCCGTGAAGGACTGAAATCCTGCAGCGCCCGCAAGGTGCCCCTGCTCAAGAAAGCATATATACAGTGGGGCAAAAAAGTATTTAGTCAGCCACCAATTGTGCAAGTTCCCCCACTTAAAATGATGAGAGAGGCCTGTAATTTTCATCATAGGTACACTTCAACTATGACAGACAAAATGAGGGAAAAAAATCTAGAAAATCACATTGTAGGATTTTTTATGAATTTATTTGCAAAATATGGTGGAAAATAAGTATTTGGTCACCTACAAACAAGCAAGATTTCTGGCTCTCACAGCTCGTCAAATCCTTCCCTTATTAGCCGGGGCATTGAAAATGGGTCGTGGATGGGTATTCCGCATGACAATGACCCAAAACACGGCCAATTCAACAAAGGAGTGGCTCAAGAAGAAGCACATTAAGGTCCTGAAGTCTAGCCAGTCTCCAGACCTTAATCGCATAGAAAATCTGTGGAGGGAGCTGAAGGTTCAAGATGCCAAACATCAGCCTCGAAACCTTAATGACTTGGAGAAGATCTGCAAAGAGGAGTGGGACAAAATCCCTCCTAAGATGTGTGCAAACCTGGTGGCCAACTACAAGAAACGTCTGACCTTTGTGATTGCCAACAAGGGTTTTGCCACCAAGTAAAAAGTAATGTTTTGCAGAGGGGTCAAATACTTATTTCCCTCTTAAATGCAAATAAATGTATAACATTTTTGACATGCATTTTTCTGGATTTCTTTGTTGTTATTCTGTATCTCACTGTTCAAATAAACCTACCATTAAAATTATAGACGGATAATTTCTTTGTCAGTGGGCAAACGTACAAAATCAGCAGGGGATCAAATACTTTTTTCCCTCGCTGTATCTGTTCTGTTAGTCCTTACATTTCCTTTGTTAATATGGACTATTTTGACCAAAATTGCCTTTGCTTTAGAAATGAGTACGGAATTGCATGGCTTCTAAAGGCACATTTAAAAGTGTCCCATGCAATAAGTGGATTTGCTGTACCTATGTTATGTCAGAAAAATGCAGTTATATATTCCTTTGTCCTAGTTAAAAACAAGTTATCATCCAATGGGCTTTTAATTTCCAATATCCTCGCCATGTGGAAATTCAGTAAGAGTAATGTATATGCCAATTATGTGATGGTCCGACCGCATTCTATCCCCTATCAACACTTTTAAACGTTTGGTGCCAATGAGAATGACATAAGAAAGTAGTCAAGGTGACTAGCTTGATTGAGCCTCCGCCATATATATCTCACTAGGTCAGGATATTGAAGCCTCTATATATCCACTAATTCCAATATATCCATGACATTCATGATTTCTTTAAGAGCATGAGGGTGATAGTTTGTAGTGTGATTTCCTTTACGGTGCATTGAGGTATTTAAAACAGTATTTTTAATCTCCCACCATAATAATAGAGTGTTGTACTGCTTGTAGGGTAGATAAATTATTATAGATATTTTCAAAGAAGTGGGGATCATCATTATTTGGTCCGTAAAGGTTAATGAGCCATCTGTTCATGATCCAATAACATTTAAAATCATCCATCTACCTTGCTGATCTGTTTGGACAATTTGCACATTCGGATCACAATTACTGTTAATTAATATCATCACCCGTTTTGAGTTTCTTTGTCGATGGGAGAAGTATATTTCACCCCCCAGTCCTTTTTCTACACAACTTCATCTAAAATTGTTGAATGAGTTTCCTGTAAACAATAGATATTATATTCCTTATCTTTGAGCCAGGTAAATATTGTTCTTCTGTTCTTATTATCTGCTAAGCCATTACAATTATAACTGGATATATGTACTTATTTCACCATTTACCATAATGAGATGCAAGTTTGAAATCTATTTATCATAATATACTGTATGTTTGTAAATTGACCATTAAAAAGTACCACAGTGATTGAGTGTCCATATAGCTGTGTGTCCATATTGCTGTACCATTACATTTTGCATTGCTACTAAGTAACCCTCCATTGTTCACCCGCTAAAGCCCTTCCCTAGTTGGGCTGTCATCCCAGTGACTGGCAGAACACCCCGGGCCCCCCAGATCACTAGCCCCTTCAATTGAAATTGAATTGAGAGAGAGAGAGAGAGAGAGAGAGAGAATAGCTCCAATGTGGTATCATCTGGCAATAAACCGAAGTTCATATGAAAGAAATCTCAAAGAGTATATAATATACATCATTTCAGGTAATCAGTTACATCTCAACACACACACACACATACAATAGTAACTGATGCACTATGACCCCCAAACTCAACTCTGGACCGCAAAGCCTATTCCATTGTGGGTTTTTTCATTGTTCCCCTCTAATCAGAGACTGATTTAGACCTGGGACACCAGGTAGAAGTAATTCATTATTTGTTCAGATAGAAGAGAAAACCAGCAGGCTCCGGACCTAGTAGGGTAAGAGTTGAATACCCCAGCACTAGGGGTTCTGGATGTCTAAAACAACAGGTTATCTCTGAATATATTGATACTTTAGACCAAGACACGCACCGACACAAAGACACAAAGACTCATCAATCTCATCGGAGAAAGTATCTGAGTGTGCAAAACAGTGCCCTTCTACTTCAATATATGTAGCCCACGTATCTGATGCTGTCGGGCCTAAAAGAGGTCACCGCCCCAGGAATCATGACGTCAGGAGGTTAACCCCTACACTACCGAAACAGCTGTCTCAATATATGTAGCCCATGTATCTGATACTGTCTGGCCTAAAAGAGTATAACATGACATATTCATGGTCTACAGAAATGCTTTCTCTGGTGAAATAGATTCAGCCTCTTGTGGATGCTTTCTCTGGTGAAATAGATTCAGCCTCTTGTGGATGCTTTCTCTGGTGAAATAGATTCAGCCTCTTGTGGATGCTTTCTCTGGTGAAATAGATTCAGCCTCTTGTGGATGCTTTCTCTGGTGAAATAGATTCAGCCTCTTGTGGATGCTTTCTCTGGTGAAATAGATTCAGCCTCTTGCAGATGCTTTCTCTGGTGAAATAGATTCAGCCTCTTGTGGATGCTTTCTCTGGTGAAATAGATTCAGCCTCTTGTGAATTGAAGGGAAATGATGAAACACGGATAGACACAAATGAGATTTATTTTTACGTTTGTTTCTTTTTTTAATTGTCATTTTTTGAGGAAGCCTGGCTTTCTTCCTAGGTTCTGGCCTTTCTAGGGTGTTTTTCCTAGCCACCATGCTTCTACATCTACATTGCTTGCTGTTTGGGGTTTTAGGCTGGGTTTCTATATAGCACTTTGAGATATCAGCTGATGTAAGAAGGGCTTTATAAATACATTTGATTTGATTTGATTCCCTTGGCATGCATGAATACACAGCTATTTGTAGGCTGAATGTCATTACACTGATGGTGTTTGTAATAGATGTCCCATTCCAATCAAATGGCAGGTGCACAGTGCACTGTTCAGATGTTGGACTTATTTTGAAGTAGACCAGCACGTGCAGGTAACCTACTTAAGCTACTCTTTGAAGTAATTTGTTTGACAATCAGATGAAAACATCATGACTGATTGTGTTCATGACACATTCAAAGGTATTACATTTTTACAGTTAAATTATGTCTTTACTATAAAGGCCATAAACATTTTTCATGCCCCCGCAAGTGCGTGCACACATAGGATGTCATATAAGCTGAAGCATTTAATACGATGAACCATTATGATTATATTGAAAAAAATCCACCTTGTATCGATGAAGGTTCAAAATGTTATGCCCCCTTTTAACTGGGTCTGTGCCCAACCTTGGCAACTCCATTCAAAATGTTCTGGACACGCCACTGTTCTTAACCCACCAATTGAGGTGTCCTTTGAGTCAAGATCCACCACAACTGTTGAGCAATGAAAAAACATACACAGACCAACAAATAAGTAAAACATAGATTGATAATGATTAATAAAACCCTTGTGAAAATGCAGGTTTTTTTTTCTGGATAAAAAGGGTCTTAGGTGGTGGGCGTGGCAATGGGTGAGGTCAGTTTACATTTTTAAAGCTAATTTCCTGCAATTTTACACATTTCCCTAGCGGGCGACGGCCCTAATCGACCGCTTATGTAGGTTATGCCTGGAACTGGCCCTGGATGTGTGAATGAACCTGGTTTTGCTCTGCGTGTATATGCGCGCGTGTGCATGCGTTTGTGTGTGGGTGTAATTCAGTTGCAGGTTCCTAACAGGGCCATGAAAGCCTGGCTGTGAGCATCGGTGGATTGGTGTGGTGGCTGGAGCGTGGGTGGATTGGTGTGGTGGCTGGAGCGTGGGTGGATCGGTGTGGGGGCTGGAGCGGTATGAGGGCTGGAGCGGGGGCTGGATTGGTGCGGGGTCTGGAGCGTGGGTAGATCGGTGCGGGGGCTGGAGCGTGGGTGGATCGGTGCGGGGTCTGGAGCGTGGGTGGATCAGTGCTGGGGCTGGAGCGTGGGTGGATCGGTGTGGGGGCTGGAGCAGGGGCTGGAGCGGTATGAGGGCTGGAGCGGGGGCTGGATTGGTGCGGGGTCTGGAGCGTGGGTAGATCGGTGCGGGGGCTGGAGCGTGGGTGGATCGGTGCGGGGTCTGGAGCGTGGGTGGATCAGTGCTGGGGCTGGAGCGTGGGTGGATCGGTGCGGGGTCTGGAGCGTGGGTGGATCGGTGCGGGGGCTGGATCGTGGGAGGGGTGGCAGGCAGGCAGGACCACAGCTGGAGCAGGTTAAGAATCAGACCTGTTTCTACTTCAACTTTGGGCCAATAGACTCCTCCTTGGTAAACGGAAAACACTTCAAGGTGTCACCGGATACTTTGGGTAAAAGTTGCCCTCAGGCACAGATCTAGGATCCGCTTAACTCTGCCTATGTCTTAACCTTACCCATTAGGGGTGAAATGGGAAAAATGACACCAGATCATTATCTATGGGTAAGTTAAGACCCATAGAGACATGGCATCAGCCTTGCAAATAAACACATGGTCATGTGAGCTCTCTAGAGTTGGAGAGAGAGAGCCTGCGCTGGAAAAGGACCATATGCAAACACACACAGAGTTCTGTTCAACCATGAACTTTACTTGCCCTAGTTTTTTAGCCGTCGGGTCAGTATAGAACGGTATAGAACACACGCAGAAACATGGACATAATATGGACATACGGAAACACTGGGCCTCCCGCCATAAGAACATGTGAGCCCATGATATGTGGCTGTGTGGGTGGCTAGACAGACAGAGGGCATAGGAGAGAGTCTGATAGGACCACAGTTAAGAAGCTCGCCAGGGCAAAGGCCCAAATTTCTGAAGCCCCTGTACAGACCAATACAGCCCAGTACAAGATGGTCAAGCTGACAGCTTCCCTTTATTGAGGCTATAGGTATTTTCCCCTTTTACTTCTTCACATTATCCATGTACCTACCGCATAAAAGAGTATTATTACAGTAGAAGATGGTGAGGCCGCAGACAGAGACATTTGTTAAAGGCCATGCGAGGCATTCTGCCCTCTCTGCCATCCCTCCATCCATCTATCATTCCTCTCCAGGGTTTAAGCACTTTTTATTGCAGCTGCTGATGCAGCCTGCGGGACAGAGACAATGAATGCATTGTCACCCGCACTCCGTCTGCTGATGCAGTTGCTTGTTGTCTACCCTTCCTCTGTCCCTCTCGCTCTCACACTCTCTTCGCTCCTTCATTAAAAACCCTCTTCTTCTTTTATCTTCCCATCTCCTCAAATCTGCAACAGCATCACGAGGAAGGGCATGGCTGGGGTACGTCATGTGATTGATAGCGATGGCCACCCCGCAGCCGTTGCCCGCTGAGAGAAGAAAAGGAAGTTTGTGTCCGAAACTGTTTCAGATCCAGCTGTGGGGTGAGAGGTCAACACAAACGCTGATCCAATTGGTTCGTCCTGACAAAGAGCCAACTCTCTCCATCTCTCTCTTCTTTTCCAACTTTCCTTTCCTCGTTCATTTCTGCTCCATCTGATCTGTCTCCATCTCTCTGAAGCCCGGGGCAGATTTCCAGATAGCGCCAGTCGACCCGGGCATCACCTCAGCAATCCCGCCACAACATGGTTCCGAGACTGGGAAATGTAGTGTTCTTAGAACTCTGAACAGTTCTTAGAATATTACATTTAAAAAACTATTTGAAAAAGAAACAATTCAAGACTTTTCGAAGAAGAGAATTAAAATACAGAATCTCTAATATCATTCTCTCTTACCCGTTCGATGACCCTGAACATCAGCATAGGCTTTCCATAAAGCTATACCTAGATACGTTCATGTGACATGTATTTTGATTTTACATGAGCTGCTGCATTAAAAACAGCCATCCCATAATTCCATCCCACTGCTCGTCTCCTACTTCCATGTTCCTCTGTCGTGCCCGGCAACAGGTGGACTCTTCCTCAGATTCATTTTTTACATCGGTCATATCGTAGTGGAGTGTGTTCCTGACATGAAACGGAGGGGTGATATTTCATAGATTGGGTTTATGGGCCTCCGGGAACATTGAGTTATACGGGACAGCGAGTAAATCCACTAAAAGAGGAGGGGGAGAAACACACACACACTTATACCTCTAAACAACCTGACTGAGTTAGCTGCTGATAAAATGTTAGTACCCATGGTAATGTTGCCATGCTGCTTGTCCTAGGGTAATGGCACTGAACCCCCCACGCAGCCTCTACCCCCCAACTCCCCCACAAGCTCCTTTCACCCCTTAACCCCTAGTCCTCTGTACCCCTGACCCCATCCCTCCACTGTCCCTGCTGCCTTTCCATTCCACAGGAGACTGAATATGGAGCACTGTGTGTGTGCGTGTGTGTGTGTGTGTGTGTGTGTGTGTGTGTGTGTGTGTGTGTGTGTGTGTGTGTGTGTGTGTGTGTGTGTGTGTGTGTGTGTGTGTGTGTGTGTGTGTGTGTGTGTGTGTGTGTGTGTGTGTGTGTGTGTGTGTCTGTGTGTGTGTGTGTGTGTGTGTGTGTGTGTGTGTGTGTGTCCCAAAGGAAAGATTTGCTTAATTCCACCAGACCCACTAAGGTTTAGGAGTGAGGACGGGGTTGCATTTAATCACATAACAGATCTGCCTCAGCCACAGCTGATGTTGATCCTGCTGCCATCTTCTTCTGACATCACCAACCAAACCAAAACATACCAACATGCCATCTAAATCCACATCAGATCAGCAGCGATGTCACTGTCAGTGAGAATCTACTCAATAGTATACATGTGAGTGGATCAGCGGCAGGCTAGTGTCAAATTATTATCTCCTTTTAGAGAATTCAGGATAAAATTAGATTTACATCCAGACAAAAGGCACATGGACCATCCATCTCAACACTGAGGGGAAGGGGAAGGGGAAATGGAGTGAGGGGGGCGTGTGTATACGAACGATGTGTGTGTGTTTGTCGGGGGAAGAGGTGTCACAGTGTGTGTGATGGGTGTGTGAGTGTGATTGGGAGGGGGAAATGTTTGTTTGTTTGTTTGCGTGCGTGCGTGCGTGCGTGCGTGCGTGCGTGTGTGCGTGCGTGTGTGTGCTTGAGCGTATATGGGGACGGTGTGTGGATGTGCGGGGCTGAGGGGGTTGAACCGTCCTCTTGCAGATAAATCTGTTGCCCTCAGGGGTGCATTTACATAGGTGAGGACTGACTGTTCAGCAACCCTACAGGGATTTATCTGAAATAGTACCACCTACCCCTGACCCCTGACCCCTGACCCCCAATCCAGCTCCTATAGCACTGCACTGAAAAAAGTGCTTTTCTAAGGGTGGAGTAGACTATTTAACTTACAGTGCTGTGTGTGTGTGTGTGTGTGTGTGTGTGTGTGTGTGTGTGTGTGTGTGTGTGTGTGTGTGTGTGTGTGTGTGTGTGTGTGTGTGTGTGTGTGTGTGTGTGTGTGTGTGTGTGTGTGTGTGTGTGCGTGCGTGCGTGCGAGAGAGAGAGAATGTGTGCATAAACTCTTACCACATTCCATACAAGTGAGCGCACAAACGCAAGATGAGACACACAGATTTTCATACATCCACTGCTTCAACACAGCATTGTGTTGTAAAAGTATTCTGTTCACATCTACAACAACTGTCTATCTGAGAGCTGCAGAAGAACACTGAACAGCTGCTAATGCTCTGATACCAACCATGGGAGTGTGAAGATATATACATATTTTCAATTTAACCTTCATTTAACTAGGCAAGTCAGTTAAGAACATATTTTTATTTACAATGACGGCTTACCATGGCCAAACCCAGACGACGCTGGGCCACCCTATGGGACTCACGGCTAGCTGTGATACAGCCTGGATTCAAACCAGGGACTGTAGTGATGCCTCTTGCAGTGAGATCCAGTGCCTTAGACTGCTGCGCCACTCGGGAAGTCAAGTGCAATGGGAGGGGAAATGTTTGTGTGTGTGTGTGTGTGTGTGTGTGTGTGTGTGTGTGTGTGTGTTTAGTTAGGGGGAGCTATACTTTTCTTTTATATGGTGGATATTGTCTGTCCTAAAGGCCAATGCTGAATCATAACGAAAAATCAGAATTCATCATGGATTACAGGCTAAAGGTTTTCTATAAAGTATTATATAATCCATACATGGATTGGATAATAATACAGTAACAGGGAGAATTAACATCAAGCCTGCTGCCACCTCAACTCTTCTCTCCTCGCGTGAATATGCAGATCCTCCTTTAATCCACGCGCCCTCATGCGGGATTTCGTAGCAACGATTACAGACCCTACACAGCTCAGCTCTCTGCGTACGGGGGCTCCCTCCAGCTTTCAGTGCGGGCTTCCCCTCCCCCCCTTTTCGTCCTCTACGGCTCCGCTGAGAGAAGAAGAAGGGGAGGGGGAGATCCCCTTCTTCGCGTCTCTGCCCTGACAGCCCAGATGCTGTGCAGTCTGCGAGAATACTCGCACAGAGGTAATGGCGGTGTTTCGATATGGATAGGGCTACACCGCGAAGAGAGAGGTAAAAGCACACAGCTGGACCGGGACAGGATGGATCAGCGCAGCCAGGGAGGATCTCGTTTATCCAGAGGGCATATGGGTCTTCGGTATGGAGAACTTAGGGCAAAGGACAGTCGTCTTGCGGAAAACTGCTCTATTTTCAGAGAGGGGGATGGGGACATTGGACACCGCACCATCGATGCCCAAAATCAACCAATTTTTACTTAGAAAGACGGAAGAAAGCCAACCCGTTTAGTCGGGTAACGTATGTGTTTTCGTTAGGAACATGCGAAGCTACCGGGAAATACCAGGGATGGTTTCATATTCGAATCATACAACAACACAGGAACGCAGCCTATGCGCGCGACACAACGCCCCCCCCCCCCCCCCCCAAACAGGGCGCGAGATTCAAACACACTTTAGCATAATGTGTTTTATTTGTATTCTTGAGCTGCATTGGTGCTCTCTCCTCATGCTACATACAATCTGACAGCTCGGAATGAGTTTAAATCGGGAAAATGTAACAATTGCGCTTTATCTATCTACTTCGCGTTGACATGTAGGCTAGAGGAGTTGCAAATAAATTATGACGCTTTATGGGAAATATTTTTTAAATAACAAGCGAAGCTGCAAAGGATTGATTTTAACAAGGAAAGGTGGGCTATTATATTATTCATTTATAGTTCAAATGCAGATTGCAGAGCTAATTCATTGATCAGAATGTATTTTGTATTTTATAATTTGCATAGTCTTTGCCGAATATGAAATGCATTAAATTATTTATTTTTTATGAATTTAGAATGAAAAAGCTAATATAACTGCTAGAATTAGTTTGAAAATGTAGGTATTGTAATGCATATATTACTATAATATGGACAATTTGAGAAATCTTACCAGGCTACCTAAGAAAAAAGTTGAAACGATCTTAAATCGAGAATATTTAAATGATGTGCATGTTAGTATCATTTAACATGAAAATGAATGTTGTTTAGGACGCGTTTCTATTCAATTTAAAATAAAGAATCATTCTACGTTGTGTTATTGCATTAGATGTTTTAATTCGATTTATTTCACTATATACATGTAATTATATTTTAAAGATCAAACTTAGTATAATACTAACCATGATATACTAAAAAGATATTTCGAATTGTTGTGAAAGTGCCCTTTCACTCCTGTAGGAGACGTTGGTGCATTGAAGGCGTAAAAGCCACAGCAATAAAAACCTTCAAATCGATCAGACGGGCGGGGTTGGCGCGCCTCATTTCGCCATGTTGAAATCCTTTGTGTGTAGCCTTTATAGATAATATAATCACCTATATTTGGTTATACATTAAGCATAGTGTGACCCTCAAAATGGTTATTGGAGGATAAAACGTTTAGAAGGTTTTATTTCAGACTTAACAGATTTGTTTTATTTTACAATGTGTTTATAGATAAGACTACTTCAATTTCACTTCACAAACTAATTTCATATTTTTTCAATGTGTGAGTATTATTCAGTATAATTCAAAACCATGACTAAGTTTTCCAACACTGCATGCACATTAATTTGATTAATATTGAAAAGTCGTTGACACTGCATTATTTGATAAGCCTACAATGTATTCTGCATTACAATCAAGCCTATATATGATCTAAGAATAAACCATTTTAGAAAAAGTATTTCTTTCTTAATTTTCCCATGTTTAAAAATAAGCCATTGTTGTCAAGTTGCCACTAGAATATTTCATCCTAATGTAGTCTGCAAAAGTTGGCTACAAAAGGCAGCTTTCAACTACAATTCTAAACGGTCTTGTTAGTACAAACATGACTTCGTGTAAACACATTGCAAAAACAAAGCCACGTTATACGGATCAAAATGGATACAAATCGTTGTTATAAATGTAGCCTATTATAATGATCATGATAATAATAATACCGTCTTGTTTCAAAACTATCTTCTCCCATATCGTTTTACCACATACTACGGTTTGAGTAGTTGGTTTCATATTGACCTAAACAGAATTCCACCTTCCACACTACCATTCACAGAATCAAATGTGTGTTTATTGTCGATTATGAACGACATATACACACACATGTCTGCTTTGTGTGGTGTGCGTTTGATTTACCACAACTGAGCATTGAGACAAATTAGAAATCGCTCTAGCTCTTTTTTTGTCAGATTGTTTGAACGTAAAGTTTTGGAGGAATGTAATGGAGGCTCAAGCAGAGGCCGGTGCACGGTTGTTATGAAGTTAATTCGAAGTGACTGCGGCGGGAGGGAGGGGGGCTTTTGACTATGGACTGATGACGCGATAATAGTTGTAATAATAACACCGAAGACCGGGCCCAACCTTAAATATATTAGGAGGAGAATATCAACATTTTCACATCTACTTCGTTAGAGTTAACATTGACAGTATTATATGAAGAAAAAAAATCTAGAAGAGATTACTTAAAAACAATATCTACAGAATCGCAATGTCGGCTATAGTCCAAACCCTGAGCATCTTTAAAAAACGGATCTCTTTAGCATGCAATAACCACCTATCTACAAGTGTGTGTGTGTATATATATATATATATATATATATATATATATATATATATATATATACTGTATATATACTGTATATATACTGTATATATTCCTATAATGTATATAAAACGTAGGCCTATAGTAAATCTAGTACATCACACATTAATGAATTAATTTCATTAGACAAATATGACATTTATTAGTTCTGAGGATCAACAAACAACATTTAAAAACATATTACAAATTTGAAACACAAATGTATACACCAACAGGGTATATATCTTCAAGACTATGAGTATGACCTATTTTTACTCCATTTATAGATTGCAAATCCAACAACATAAGATAGTTCGAACTCTCACCGTAGATCCACATTGTGCAAAACACAAAAGTGTCTGGCTCCATGAACACTTCCCAGTTTACAAAGATGTAGCCTACAAGGTACTTGAGATATGCCTCGAGAAATGTGTTCTGCAGTAAAATATTGTTTTGAGCAATGGAATACATATATTTAGATTACTCAAATAATTCCAAAATGCACATTTTAGAAAACATTTTGGCATGTGTAAAGATAAAAAAAAGTATATATAGTATTCAAGAATTGTCTAAATCAACACTAGGCCACTCTGAGGGGGGAGAGCAATTATAGCCATGATACTTGCAGAATCATGTAATGCTCTAATCAACAAATTCGACATAGGTAGGAAGCTATAGCCTATAAAACCACGGCATGTAACTTGAAATAATATACTGCATATAGGCATATACAATGTCTCTGAACAACCACATGTGTTTCATGAGAAGCACCGTGCGAAGAAAACATTTGAAATCAGAAGGTCTATTCAGACTCCGTAGGGGTATAGGTTATGTCCTTTGAGGGCTCGCGTTCCAAACGCCCATTTTGTACGCTGGCCCGTGATGCATGTACGATTTGTAAACTGAAAGCTTCTTGAATATGAAAGAAATCCAGCACTCTTAAAACATGATTTGTGCGCCAGCAGAGGGGTAGGCCAAGAGAGCGCGGTATTTTACACAGCTTGGGGAATTCTCCACGAATAGGCCTATGAGCTGCTTATATGGGCGTTATACTAGCATTGCTACCATCTCGCCTGATACAACTAACTGCACCATGTTTTGTATTACGAACAAACTTTCCACAAGAGGTTGTGTGATTTACAATAGTGGAGATTGGAGATAGTGTGGGCCGTAGAGGAAAGCAGCAGCCACGTCGAATAGGCAATATATTTCAGTTTAGATCATTAAGTTGCCGTATTTGCATAGATAAATCATTACTGTCTCAGCTAGGCTACAATACGTCCACTACTCTGCCTCGGGGATACATCTGCATCAGAATTGTTATATTTCTCGATGTTGATTGAGTGTCATTTTCAAAATGATAGGCCTATACATTTTACTTGTGCAAGACAGGACAGAACTACCCGTGCTCAAAGATACAAGATAACGTCCTTCCCTCGCTACTAGTTGATTGTTTGGTGGGCAGCAAGGCAGAATAGCTACCTGCCTGCAGCGGGGGAAGGGGGCCTCCAACGCGGCGGGGGCTTCTCTCGCCACCCCGCTGAGTTGGGACGGGCGGAGAGTGAATCCCCAGTCCCCACCCTATAGGCATACGGCGCCCAGCTAAGAAATACAATACAACGCCAATTAAATGCAGTCTCTGCTGCGATTTACTGCAATGAATGATAAATTGTAGTCGTTCTCACACCCTATAGGATCCTTTAAATGGAAATAATAGGCAACATCGTAATGTAAAATATGCATAGGCTACATTTACCACATTTAGTCTCGCTGGTAAACCTTCTCTCGCTTTTGTTGCAAATTCCAGTCTAAATAACCAGGTTTGTTTCAAGGCGTCAGTGTTTAAGGTCAAATTGTTTTATTGCTAGATTGATAGTTATTAAAGAGCACAGACGTTGCAAAATAAAAATGTAGGCTATCTAGTTACACATTTGTGAATAACAAAATCATTTCGTAGCTGTCGACCGTGAAATGAGAACAGGGAAAATATAGTTGAGCGTTAAACAGTGTAAACAATAATTACAAACAGAAGGGGAAGGACGTGGCCTGACAGGCAGGGCTTCTTTCCCAGGCCTGAGAGCTGAACGAGGGTGAGAGAGGGGGGTACCTTCAAGACCTCAGCTATTTTAGAAGTAGGCCTACATACGATTTAAACTCATACTTATGTCATGGAATACCTTCAGCTAAACATTCGTTCATGGAACAGAGGGTTTCATCATTCTGGCTTCAATATTGTAAACTATGGATTTCCCAAGCTGTTGCAAGTTTCGGCTTCCATGGATCCAACCAAGCACTTTCAAAAGCCGTTTGTTCTATGTAGATATACAAACGAGGGCTATTCATTTGCAGATGCACGGTGATATGTTCACACTGAAGCCTTCCACAATTACTCCGTGCGTGTAGAAAAACACAATGTGATAAAATAAGAAAATCGATTAAATGTTTCTCTCCTTCAGACTTTAATTTCGCAGGCACATTCATGTTAACAGGGCGAGACGAGGCGTGTTAAGAACTGGGAATAAATATTATTGAGGTAGCTAGAATATAGGCCTATTGAGCACGTGCATCAGAAGCATATCTGGGGGTTCTATTTTATTTACAATTCAAATTTGGACTGTTTCAATGGGTCAAATGTATTTACAGTTTCAAAGTAAGATTTGTATTAATAAATACAAGTATCTAAGATCTCACCAATAGCCTTCCACCTTTTATAGAATTTACATTTCTTAAATGAACAATGTTGAATTTGGAATAGGTACAAATTGAAGCCCCTGTCAGTGTCAACGGCCTTTGTGATTTTTTCTTTTTGAAATGTAGATTTTTGAGTCTGTAATTGGTGTAACTGTTTGCTATGGAGCAAACAATATAAAATCTTCATTGTATGATGTTTCCAAATTACATAATGAAATGAAGCACATATTTTTACTGTAATATGACAGGGACAGGTAGGTTTTTTGAATTTAATGATTGCCTGAACAAGTATATAGGATTCCCTATGTAAACTGTAAATGAGATTGAATTTATTTAGGCTATGTCAAGTCTTTTGTCAGATGTGCATGTCTGTACAGGCCTCCTCTTCCCTATCTCTTCCTTTCTTTTCATTCCCTCTTTCTCTCCTTCCCCACCTCTCAGCGGTGTGGGCCCTGGAGGAGAGGCGTTTTATACCTCTTGAATGTCTCCTGTTCCTCTCCTCCACCCTCTATCCTGTTTTAATCCCACTACAAATGTTTTGACAGCAATAAAAAATCATTTAAAAAAGATCAGCACATGCAAATCCTTTGTTACTGATCCTTCAGCTCTCTCCCTCCCCCTCTCCCACCCTCCCTCCATCTCTCACTCTAGCTCTCTCCCTCCCTCTCTCCCACCCTCCCTCCATCTCTCACTCTAGCTCGCTCTCTCCCTCCCTCTATCTCTCACTCCAGCTCTCTCTCTCCCTCCCTCTCTCCCACCCTCTCTCTATCTCTCACTCTAGCTCACTCTCTCCCATCCTCCCTCTATCTCTCACTCTAGCTCACTCTCTCCCACCCTCCCTCTATCTCTCACTCTAGCTCTCTCCCTCCCTCTCTCCCACCCTCCCTCTCTCTCACTCCAGCTCGCTCTCTCCCTCCCTCTCTCCCACCCTCCCTTTATCTCTCACTCTAGCTCGCTCTCTCCCACCCTCCCTTTATCTCTCACTCTAGCTCGCTCTCTCCCACCCTCCCTCTATCTCTCACTCTAGCTCGCTCTGTCTCCTCTCTTTCTCTATCTTGGGTGTAGGGAGAAGAGCAGTGATGCTTATTTAATAGTATTTCCAATTATCAACAATTCTATGCTAAACTATTCTAATGTATTGAAACGCAGTAGAGTCTCATGTTATTTTGTGTTATTCTATTGTGGTACAATGTAATGTACAATGTAATTGTAATAGCAATAATAAAGAGATTAAATCACATTAGGCCTTGTACTTGTTGCACCCTCCCCTAACACACACAGCTATACACCATTACACCACCAGATGGCAGTGTGAGAGGTTAAGGTCATGGGGAGATTCTAGTGACCACACACCAACCTTCCTACCCACCCCATCCCCAAGTCAGGTAGCACCAGACGCCAGCCCCAAGGCAGGGAGCACCAGACCCCAGCCCCAAGGCAGGGAGCACCAGACCCCAGCCCCAAGTCAGGTAGCACCAGACGCCAGCCCCAAGGCAGGGAGCACCAGACCCCAGCACCAAGGCAGGGAGCACCGGACTCAAGCCCCAAGGCAGGGAGCACCAGACCCCAGCCTTAAGGCAGGGAGCACCAGATCCCAGCCCCAAGGCAGGGAGCACCAGACGCCAGCCCCAAGGCAGGGAGCACCAGACGCCAGCCCCAAGGCAGGGAGCACCAGACCACAGCACCAAGGCAGGGAGCACCGGACTCAAGCCCCAAGGCAGGGAGTACCAGATCCCAGCCCCAAGGCAGGGAGCACCAGACTCCAGCCTTAAGGCAGGGAGCACCAGATCCCAGCCCCAAGGCAGGGAGCACCAGATCCCAGCCCCGAGGCAAGGAGAACCAGATCCCAGCCCTGAGGCAGGGAGCACCAGACCCCAGCCCCAAGGCAGGGAGCACCAGATCCCAGCCCCAAGGCAGGGAGCACCAGACTCAAGCCCCAAGGCAGGGAGCACCAGATCCAAGCCCCAAGGCAGGGAGCACCAGACCCCAGCCTTAAGACAGGGAGCACCAGACCCCAGCCTTAAGACAGGGAGCACCAGATCCCAGTCCCAAGGCAGGGAGCACCAGATCCCAGTCCCAAGGCAGGGAGCACCAGACCCCAGCCCCAAGGCAGGGAGCACCAGACCCCAGCCCCAAGGCAGGGAGCACCAGATCCAAGCCCCAAGGCAGGGAGCACCAGATCCCAGCCCCAAGGCAGGGAGCACCAGATCCCAGTCCCAAGGCAGGGAGCACCAGACCCCAGCCCCAAGGCAGGGAGCACCAGATCCCAGCCTTAAGACAGGGCGCACCAGACCCCAGCCTTAAGACAGGGAGCACCAGACCCCAGCCTTAAGACAGGGAGCACCAGACCCCAGCCTTAAGACAGGGAGCACCAGACCCCAGCCTTAAGACAGGGAGCACCAGACCCCAGCCTTAAGACAGGGAGCACCAGACCCCAGCCTTAAGACAGGGAGCACCAGATCCCAGCCCCAAGGCAGACTGACAAGCCAGAGGGCCACTGGGGCAGACGACGGGGGGAGGTGTGTGGCTTTCAGAGGAAGGACGGAGACAGGGGAGGTAAACAGGGTTAGGGGAGGGGAGGGATTGCTGGGGTAAGAGTGCATGAAGGGGAGAGAGAAGAAGTGAAGAGAAAAGTGAGAATGGGGGAGAGAAAATAAGATGCATAATGGTGGGGAGATTGAAAGAGGGGGAGAGAAAGAGAGAAGGGAGAGAGGGTGAGGGTGAGGGAATGGTAGTGAGTCTCTCCTAACGTGTGGATCCTGTGTGGGATAGTTCATTTATCATAGTTCATTTATCATCCTTACGTGTTGGGTATTTACTTTGTCAATGATAGGGAGTGGAGAGACCGTGTCACTACAGAGAGAATTAATGTGTGTGTGTGTGCATGTGTTGTGAGTATGTAGAGGGGGAGGGGTATGGTCTGGCACAAACAGACACACAAACATTCTAGTTCGAGTTGCGTCTTCTTTTATTCAGGTTGTACAGTCAGTGTGTCTAGCTCTCTGGGATCCTATCTCACCCGCCCCCTTCCCCATCAAAACTACCCCCCCCCCCTCCAGCTACATTGTCTGGGTCGAGACAGGATGCTTGTTGCTAGCCTTCTGTCTTTGTATACTGAGCGCTTGACCATGGGATGTTTTTTTTTAAATACGCAGACAATCAAAAGAAAGAAAAATCCCTACCTCCTGTCTGTTATTGTCACTATTTAAAAAGTTGACCTTCTAAACTTCTCCCTTTTTTCTTCAGATTTAATGCTTTATTCACTTAATTTGAATCCCATGGCACAAATGCAAACATTTAATTTCATGGAATTTGACATAGAAAAATGTAGCATTGAAAAGTTTATTGTGAGATGCTTTTTATGACCCCTTTATGTATACTCTTTTTCTAGTTTGACGCCAATAAAACATGCTGAACAGGATAAGCTTGTCATCATACTTTAACGATTTTTCTAATATACTTAACAACTTGTCTAGCTGATGCAGCAAAGTATCACATATGGCTTCATTAAAATCTATACAGAAAGACTTCTAATTCTCTGACAGAAACAGTGATGCCAAACAGTCATCTCCATCAAATCAGCCTTTTATTGTAAATCAGTGTCATTTTACCTCCAACAATTTGTGCAGTTTGCGGTTGTGGGTTGTTTAAGATCAATCTTCCCTATGAAGCCGGACATTTAATACAGTCCTAATTACTATTGATGTTTGTAACTTCACAGATACTGTTAGCGAGGGTAGAGGAGTAGGGGGGAGGAGTGTGTCAGTAGAGAGCGGGAACAATGGCTAAACCAGATGTTTAGATGGGGGAGGTTGTGTGTGTGGGTGAGGGAGGTGGAGGGTATCAGTGGAGTGTCACTGGGTCGAAACGACCCCTCCTGCAGCTGACAAGCATGGCATATGCCACCCCTCTCCCTCTCTGTACCTCTCCCCTTCCATACCTGCCGATGAAATGAATGATGAGAAACACTCACACAAGTGGTTGTTTAGCCTCTATGTACAGGAACCTCAACCGGCCTCCTTCTACTCTCTCACACACATACGCTCACACGAGTACACACACAACACACACACTAACACTCACAAAAACACACACTCAATGATATAATGTGGAAGCCCCTAACTAATCAAACTGAAAGAGTCCCACCCCTACTCTCTGTGGTGCAGTCACATACACACGCACACGCACACACCAATATGACATCATAGTAGAAGATCACACTGCTGCAGCCCCAGCCCTCTCCAGGAGGTGATTCTTTGTTTGCAATGACATCAGCCTGAGAGAGAGAATGTGTGTGTGTGTGTGTGTATGTGTGTCAGAGAGTTCAGGGTGAGGTCAGGTGACATAACAGATGACTCGGTTGGGATCCCAAACAATCCAGGGCTGCCATGACAAACAGAGGGGGCTCCCGAGTGGGGGCTCCTGAGTGGGGGCTCCTGAGTGGTGTCTTCCGAGTGGGGGCAGCAGTCTAAGGCACTGCACCTCAGTGCTGGAGACATCACTACAGACCCTGGTTCGATTCCAGACTGAAGGTTAATTAAAAAAGACTATGCAAGAGATGGGAATGGGATGAGAAACTGGAATGTAGGGAGATTATGTTGTCCCTGGATAAGGGTTTCTTAAACTATGGTATGGGACCTGAGCATGTGAGAGGTGGGTCGCGAGTTATGAGTAAACATTTAGAATCACACACTATTTCTACTTAATTTGGGTCGTTAGAGGACAGTATATTTCTCATTTGGGTCTCGAGCTGAAAAACGTAAGAACCTAAAGAAAAACTTAGATACTGATCTCCCACAGTTTCTCCGACCCCAAGCTTAAACTTGGAGAACATTAATGTGAAAACATGAAACTGACCTTAAATCAGAATCTATGGGCAACCTCACTCTATCCTCCAATGATTTCTCCTTCTGGCTGAGAGACTGAAAGGATGCTTTGGGACACCCCCTACTGGTAAAGACACCAAACTACATGTTGATGAGGGAAGGAGGAGGCAGAGGAGTATGGATAGAGTGAGTGTGAACAATATCATGTTCTATTGGTGACAAATGGATATTCGTAAAAGTGCTTTGAAAGCAGCATAAAAAAAGCAGCATTGGGAAAGTATTCAGACCCCTTCCCTTTTCCCACATTTTGTTACATTACAGCCTTATTCTTTTCCTCATCCATCTACACACAATAGCCAAACTTTATTGGAGTGTACCTGTGATAAATTCAATTGATTGGACATGATTTGGAAAGGCAAACAGCTGTTTGGTCCCACTGTTAGTGCATGTCAGAGAAAAAACTAAGCCATGAGGTCGAAGGAATTGTCCGTAGAGCTCAGAGACAGGATTGTATTGAAGCACATATCTAGGTAAGGGTACCACAACATTTCTGCAGCATTGAAGGTCCCCAAGAACACAGTGGCCTCTTTTATTCATAAATGGAAGAAGTTTGGAACCACCAAGACTCTTCCTAGAGCTGGCCACCCAGCCAAACTGAGCAATCGGGAGAGAAGGGCCTTGGTCAGGGAGGTGACCAAGAACCCGATGGTCACTCTGACAGAACTCCAAAGTTCCTCTCTGGAGAAGGGAGAACCTTCCAGAAGGACAAACATCTCTGCAGCACTCCACCAATCAGGTCTTTTTGGTAGAGTGGCCTGACAGAAGGCACTCTTCAATAAATGGCACATGACAGCCCACTTGGAGTTTGCCAAGAGGCACCTAAAGGGCTCTCAGACAATGAGAAACAAGATTCTCTGGTCTGATGAAACCAAGATCGAACACTTTGGCCTGAATGCCATGCGTCACGTCTTTAGGAAACCTGGCACCATCCCTACGGTGAAGCATGGTGGTGGCAGCATCATGCTGTGGGGATGTTTTTCAGTGGCAGGGACTGGGAGACTATTCAGGATTGAGGGAAAGATGAACGGAGCCAAGTACAGAGAGATCCTTGATGAAAACCTGCTCCAGAGCGCTCAGGACCTCAGACTGGGGTAAAGGTTCACCTTTCAACAGGACAACGACCCTAAGCACACAGCCAAGACAACTCAGGAGTGGCTTCGGGACAAGTCTCTGAATGTCCTTGAGTGGCCCAGCCAGAGCCCAGGCTTGAACCCGATCGAACATCTCTGGAGAGACCTGAAAATAGCTGTGCAGCAACGCTCCCCATCCGATCTGACAGAGCTTTAGAGGATCAGCTGAGAATAATGGGAGAAACTCCCCAAATACAGGTGTGCCAAGCTTGTAGCATGGGGGTGTGTCAAGGGGAGGGGTGGGGGTTTGTCAAGGGGAGGGGTGGGGGTGGACTGGGAGGGGAGGGGGTGTGTCAAGGGGAGGGATATGTCAAGGAGAGGAGTGGGGTGTGTCAAGGTAAGGGGTGAGGATGGACAGGGAGATTGGGGGTGTGTCAAGGGGAGGTTGGGGGTGTGTCAAGGGGAGGTTGGGGGTGTGTCAAGGGGGGTTGGGGGTGTGTAAAGAGGATGAGTGGGGATGGACGGGTAGGGTTGGGTTGGGGCTGTGTCAAGGTGACGGGTGGTGGTGTGTCTAGGGGAGGGGAGGGGATGGACGGGGAAGGGAGGGGGTGTGTCAAGGGGAGGGGTGGGGATGGACTGGGAGGGGAGTGGGTGTGTCAAGGGGAGGGGTGGTCATGTGTCTAGGGGAGGGGAGGGGGTGTGTCAACGGGAGGTTGGGGGGGTGTCAATGGGAGGGGGTGTGTCAAGGGGAGGGTTAGGGGTGTGTCAAAGGGAGCGAGTGTGTCAAGGAAGGGGTGGCGATGGATGGGGAGGGTTGGGAGTGTGTCAAGGGGAGGGTTAGGGGTGTGTCAAGGGGAGGTTGGGGGTGTGGAAAGGGGAGGGGGTGTGTCAAGGGGAGGGTCATATCAGCGAACTGTAACACCTGTAGTGTATGCTGTACTGTAATTGGTCATAACATGTAGAGGCACACACACACACACACACACACACACACACACACACACACACACACACACACAGAGGCACGAACATGCAAACACACACACGCACATGCACACAGGGACACACACACACGCACGCACACACACACAGAGACACACACAGACAAACGCACACACACGCACAAACACACACACACACAGACATGCACAGAGGCAAACATCTGTCAGGGATTTGTACAGTGAGATGATACCCGATAATAAATAATGCCAACATTTGGAACTCATTTTGGTTCCCGTCTATCTGACCCCAAATAGTGCCTGGGTTGTGTGTGTCTGTATGTGTGTGTGTAGTTTGAGAATTTTGTGAAGCATATAACTATGGCAGGGGATGGGGATGGGGGTGTGTTGATGGACAGTTGTGTGTGTGTGTGTGTTCGTCAGCGTGTGTGTCAGTGAGTGACTTGATGAGAAATGAGGATGATCTTTAAGTGGCAGAATGAGGGAGAGGGCTCCTAATACATCATGCTACTACCAGAGAGGCAGGGGGCACACAGGACTACATAAGGCTACATAGAGATGCACTTAATGTTACATAGATTTGCAAAGAATAACCCATAACTACATAGAATTTTGTAGTGACACTCAGACACAGAGAGAGAAAGAAAGAGAGAGAAAAAGAGAGAGAGAAAGAGGCAGAAAGAGAGAGAGAAAGAGAGTGCGAGAGAGAGAGGGAGAGAAAGAGAGAGAGAATGAGAAAGAGAGTGACAGAGAGAGTGAGAGAGAGGAAGAGAGAGAGATATATATATATAAAGAGAAAGAGAGAGAGAGAGAGAGAGAGAGACAGAGAGAGAAAATGAGAGAGAGATGGAGAGAGAGAGGAGAGAGAGACTTCACAAAATGGGACAAACACCAAATTGAGACTCTGCATGCAGAATTCTGCAAAACTATCCTCTGTGTACAACGTAGAAAACCAAATAATGCATGCATATCAGAATTAGGCCGATACCCACTAATTATCAAAATCCATAAAAGAGCCGTTAAATTCTACAACCACCTAAAAGGAAGCGATTCCAAAACCTTCCATAACAAAGCCATCACCTACAGAGAGATGAACCTGGAGAAGAGTCCCCTAAACAAGCTGGTCCTGGGGCTCTGTTCACAAACACAAACACACCCCACAGATCCCCAGGACAACAGCACAATTAGACCCAACCAAATCATGAGAAAACAAAAAGATAATTACTTGACACATTGGAAAGAATTAACAAAAAAACAGCGCAAACTAGAATTCTATTTGGCTTTAAAAGAGAGTACACAGTGGCAGAATACCTGACCACTGTGACTGACCCAAACGTAAGGAAAGCTTTGACTATGTACAGACTCAGTGAGCATAGCCTTGCTATTGAGAAAGGCCACCGTAGGCAGACATGGCTCTCAAGAGAAGACAGGCTATGTGCTCACTGCCCACAAAATGAGGTGGAAACTGAGCTGCACTTCCTAACCTCCTGCCCAATGTATGACCATATTAGAGAGACATATTTCCCTCAGATTGCACAGATCCACAAAGAATTCAAAAACAAATCCAATTTTGATAAACTCCCATATCTACTGGGTGAAATTCCACAGTGTGCCATCACAGCAGTAAGATTTGTGACCTGTTGCCACAAGAAAAGGGAAACCAGTGAAGAACAAACACCATTGTAAATACAACCCATATTTATGCTTATTTATTTTCCCTTGTGTACTTTAATAATTTGTACATTGTTACAACACTGTATTTTTATATATATAATATGACATTTGTAATGTCTTTATTGTTTTGAAACTTCTGTATGTGTAATGTTTACTGTTAATATCTATTGTTTATTTCACTTTTGTCTATTATCTACCTCACTTGCTTTGGCAATGTTGACACATGTTTCCCATGCCAATAAAGCCCCTTGAATTGAATTGGATTGAGACAGAGAGATATATATAGAGAGAAATAGAGAGAAAACAAGAAAACAAGAAAGAAAGAAATAGAGACAGAGAAAGAGAAGGAGCGAGCGAGATGGAGAGAGAAGGAGTCCTTGGCAGAGGCTAAATGTGGAAAAGTAAAGCCACCTTGTTTCTCTTCTGTTCAGAAAGAGGAGCGGAAGATGTAATCACAAAGGGAACCCGTGTCTTTTCTTCTTAAACCACAGTGGTACTGCTCTCCTCTTCTCCCCCCTCTCCCTCCCTTTCTCCTCTTCTCCCTCCCTCCCTCTCTCCCTTCCTTTCTCCTCTGTCTCTTTTCTCTCTCTGACTTAAAATCCCCCTTTACCCAGTTGATGTTTCTCAAACGTGTAGCACGCAGATCAATCAGGTCCTCCGAGAGAGAATTACACAGCTGAATTTGGATGAGGGAAGAAGAAAGCAATACGAGACTAGAACTGAGAATGGGAGAAGAGGGGAGTGGTGATGGATCATCTGGACTGTAAAGTATTTAGTGTGGCCAGGGTTGGAGAGGACAAACATTTATGGAGTGTTGAGTACACAGACGAAACACAAATATGTTAAGGGCAGGAACCAAGAGCACACACATTCAGAGTTAGGCATACACATGTCAAGGTTATCTTTATTGCACAATTTCTACACTCTTAGAAAAAAGGGGCTATCAATAACCAAAAGGGGTTCTTTGGCTGTTCCCATAGGAGAACCCTTTGAAGAACCCCTTTTGGCTCCAGGTAGAACCCTTTTGATTCCAGGTAGAACGCTTTTGGGTTCCAGGTAGAATGCTTTTGGGCTCCGGGTAGAACCCTCCTTTCAATAGAGGGTTCTATATGGAACCCAAAAGAGTTCTACCTGGAACCAAAAAAGGTTATCCTATGGGGACCACCACATAACCCTTTTGGAACCCTTTTTTTAAAGTCTGTAATACATTTGACATTCCCTTATAAAGAAGAGCCATCTCCATCATGATCTGTTTACGTTGTGGTACATAATGTCCACTACTGCTGTACATGTTGATCATGAAACAGGACATGCAGCCATGTTATGAGGTCAGGGTTCGCCGGAGATAATGAATGTTACTGTTGTACATGTTTATCATGAAATAGGACAGGCAGCCATGTTATGAGGTCAGGGTTCACAGGGAACAGGCAGCCATGTTATGAGGTCAGGGTTAGCTGGGAACAGGCGGCCATGTTATGAGGTCATGGTTCGCAAGGAATAGGCAGCCATGTTATGAGGTCAGGGTTCGCTGGGCACAGGCAGCCATGTTTGAGGTCAGGGTTCGCTGGGAACAGGCAGCCATGTTATGAGGTCATGGTTCGCAAGGAATAGGCAGCCATGTTATGAGGTCAGGGTTCGCTGGGCACAGGCAGCCATGTTATGAGGTCAGGGTTCGCTGGGAACAGGCAGCCATGTTATGAGGTCAGGGTTCGCTGGGCACAGGCAGCCATGTTATGAGGTCAGGGTTCGCTGGGAACAGGCAGCCATGTTATGAGGTCAGGGTTCGCTGGGCACAGGCAGCCATGTAATGAGGTCAGGCTTCGCTGGGCACAGGCAGCCATGTAATGAGGTCAGGGTTCGCTGGGGACAGGCAGCTACATTATGAAGTCAGGGTTTGCAGGGGATAATGAACGGCTGTGTTTCTATTCTATTTACTGGTATTAAAGAGATATTTCCTGTTTATAAAAACATTCATGTGTTTAAATGTTAATGTGTGTGTGTGTACTTTTTTATTTTATTTTTTACTTTAGTTTATTTTGTAAATATTTTCTTAACCCTTTCTTGAACAGCATTGTTGGTTAAGGGCTTGTAAAGTAAGCATTTCATCGTGAGGTCTACACCTGTTGTATTCGGCGCAAGCGAGAAATAAAGTGGATTTGGGTGTGTGTGAGTGTGAGTGTGTGTGTGTGTGTGTGTGTGTGGTGTCAGTATGCATGTGTGCGCGTGTCCAGTGTGTGTAGAGTCCAGTGTGTGTGTAGAGTCCAGTGTGTTAGAAGAGTCCGGTGTGTGTGTGTAGAGTCCAGTGTGTGGGTAGAGTCCAATGTGTGAGAAGAGTCCAGTGTGTGTGTAGAGTCCAGTGTGTGTAGAGTTCAGTGTGTGTGTAGAGTTCAGTGTGTGGGTAGAATCCAGTGTGTGTGTAGAGTCCAGTGTGTGTGTGGATTCCAGTGTGTGAGAAGAGTCCAGTGTGTGTGTAGAGTCCAGTGTGTGTGTAGAGTTCAGTGTGTGTGTAGAGTCCAGTGTGTGGGTAGAGTCCAGTGTGTGAGAAGAGTCCAGTGTGTGTGGAGTCCAGTGTGTGTGTAGAGTCCAGTGTGTGTGTAGAGTCCAGTGTGTGTGTAGAGTCCAGTGTGTGTGTGGATTCCAGTGTGTGAGAAAAGTCCAGTGTGTGTGTAGAGTCCAGTGTGTGTAGAGTCCAGTGTGTGAGAAGAGTCCAGTGTGTGGGTACAGTCCAGTGTGTGGGTAGAGTCGATTGTGTGAGAAGAGTCCAGTGTGGGTGTAGAGTCCAGTGTGTGTGTAGAGTTCAGTGTGTGTGTAGAGTCCAGTGTGTGGGTAGAGTCCAGTGTGTGGGTAGAGTCCAGTGTGTGTGGAGTCCAGTGTGTGGGTAGAGTCCAGTGTGTGAGAAAAGTCCAGTGTGTGAGAAGAGTCCAGTGTGTGGGTAGAGTCCAGTGTGTGGGTAGAGTCCAGTGTGTGTGTAGAGTCCAGTGTGTGTGTAGAGTCCAGTGTGTGTGTAGATTCCAGTGTGTGTGTAGATTCCAGTGTGTGTGTAGAGTCCAGTGTGTGTGTAGATTCCAGTGTGTGAGAAGAGTCCAGTGTGTGTGTGTAGAGTCCAGTGTGTGTAGAGTCCAGTGTGTGGGTAGAGTCCAATGTTTGAGAAGAGTCCAGTGTGTGTGTAGAGTCCAGTGTGTGTGTAGATTCCAGTGTGTGAGAAGAGTCCAGTGTGTGTGTAGAGTCCAGTGTGTGTAGAGTCCAGTGTGTGGGTAGAGTCCAGTGTGTGTGTAGAGTCCAGTGTGTGGGTAGAGTCCAGTGTGTGAGAAGAGTCCAGTGTGTGTGTAGAGTCCAGTGTGTGGGTAGAGTCCAGTGTGTGAGAAGAGTCCAGTGTGTGTGTAGAGTCCAGTGTATGTGTGGAGTCCAGTATGGGTGTAGAGTCCAGTGTGTGTGTGGAGTCCAGTATGGGTGTAGAGTTCAGTGTGTGTGTGGAGTTCAGTGTGTGTGTGGAGTCCAGTATGGGTGTAGAGTAGAGTCCAGTGCAAGAGAGTTAGTGCAGAAAAGGGTCAAGGCAGGTAGTCTGGGTAGCCATTTGTTTAGCTGTTTAGCAGTCTTGTGGTTTGGGGGTAGAAGCTGTTCAGGGTCCTGTTGGTTCCAGATTTGCAGGGGTACCTCTTGTAATGCAGTAGCAGAGAGAACAGTCTATCGCTTCCGTGGCTGGAGTCTTCGACAATTTTTAGGGCCTTCCTCTGACACCGCCTATTAAAGAGGTCCTGGATGGCTAAGCCCCAGTGGTGTACTGGGCTGTCCGCACCAATCTCTGTAGCACCTTACGGACGGTTTAACAGTTGTTTGTTTACTAGATGATTCCATATGTATTATTTCATAGTTGTGATGTCTTCACTATGATTCTACAATGTAGAAAATAGTGAAAATAAAGAAAAACCCTTGAATGAGTAAGTTGTCTAAAATGTTTGACCGGTTGTGTATGTGAGTGCTACTGGTCGATAGTCATTTAGTCAGGTTACCTTGGCATTCTTTGGCACAGGGGCAGGGACAGGCACAGGAACTATGGTGAAACATGTTACCTGTTTATAGGTCAACCGGCTACGGAGAGCGAGATCACACAGTCCTCTGGAACAGCTGGTGGTCTCATGCATGGTGTTGCTTTCGTGCTGCTTGCCTTGAACTGAACATAGAAGGCATTTAGCTCATCTGGTAGGTTCGTGTCACTGGGCAAATGGACAGTGGTTGTAAATAGACAGCTATCAAAAATAGAGATGAAAACTCTTGGTAAATAGTATTGTCTGCAGCTTATCATGAGGTATTCTAACTCAGTGAAAGTGGGAATACATTATTTTCTTATACTTATTTTTTTTACCCAAAGTCGCAAAGAAAATGTTGCGATCCATTTAATAAACACAAGACAGCAAAATGTATAAAAGTATCAGCAACAGGAACAGCGACATCTAGTGGGCAAAACCAGATACTTTCACACTAAATTATTGTAAAAAATGCAAGCGACTTCAATGGCTAATCCTCCCCAGAGTCACAGGGATAAAGAAGCAATAGGATGAAGAAGCAATACTCCAAGCCACAGCTCCATACTATGCTGGTTGTTAGGGGGGGGGGGGGGGTTGTTGGGTGGCTTTTGATAATTTTATTGGATCTCTAAGATCTTACTCATTGTTAGGAAGAATGATGTTCTAAATCAAATGCTTGGTACTATAGCTATTGAAGATTTGAAGACTTTGAATCCTATAAATTAAAATCGCCAATTTTAAAATCACCACCCCTTCAAATTGTTATAAAAATAAATAAATTGCCAATTTGGTGCAGTCAATTAGCCTAATTTCTCAGAGAGCTAATTATATGTTTCAGTAATGCTAATTTAGTCTACTTCTAACTACAGAAATGATTTCAGCACAATCTGAGATGAAGGGTGTCGAAATCCTCTTGTGTTATTTGAGGTGGAATGTATAATCACACAGTGTTGGTAGACTAACTTATGAAAGAGAGGAATGGAAGGGTGAAGGGAAGGAAGGAAGTGAAGGGATGAAAGGAGGGAGGGGTAACATTAAGTGGCATTGCCAAACCAACAAACAATACAAAACGTTAAAATACTCTCAATGAAAGATTTGTAAAACAGTCAGTACAGTACACTTAACATCAAAAGATCCCAGCTTTTTGAGAAAGTACAGTCTCTGTTGACTCTTATGTAGATCAGGTCTGTAGATTTACTCCACTGAAGCTTATTGTCCAAGAGGACACCCAGATATTTATATTCCTCTACAATCTCTATGATCTGTCCTCTGATAGATGTTGCAGAGGTAGGTGTTGTACACTTCCTGAAGTCTATGCACATCCCTTTGGTCTTGTTGGTATTGAGGACCAAGTGTGATTCATCACACCACTCTACAAAGTCATCTAGGACCGGGCCATGATGTTCCTCATCATCATGCAACAGGCTGATCAAGGCAGTGTCATCAGCGAACTTAACGAGGTGTCTGTCAGGATGGGAACTAGTACAACTATTGGTGAACAAGATGTACAGGAGTGGGGACAAAACACATCCCTGAGGAGAGCCAGTGTTGGTGTTGTGAATGTCCAACATGTGGGGACCTATTTTGACCCGCTGTGACCCCAAAACCAGCCCCCCATCTAAGGAGAAGTCCCGAATGAGTCTCTGTGCCAGAATGTAAGGCTGGATTGTGTTGAAGGCAGAAGAAAAGTCAACAAACAAAAGTCTGAGATGAGATTTGGCCCCCTTTAGATGTCTATAGACCATGTTGAGGAGACTACCCTCTCTAGAGGTCTATAGACCATGTTGAGGAGACTACCCCCTCTAGATGTCTACAGACCATGTTGAGGAGACTACCCCCTTTAGATGTCTATAGACCATGTTGAGGAGACTACCCTCTCTAGAGGTCTATAGACCATGTTGAGGAGACTACCCCCTCTAGATGTCTACAGACCATGTTGAGGAGACTACCCCCTCTAGATGTCTATAGACCATGTTGAGGAGACTACCCCCTCTAGATGTCTATAGACCATGTTGAGGAGACTACCCCCTCTAGATGTCTATAGACCATGTTGAGGAGACTACCCCCTCTAGATGTCTATAGACCATGTTGAGGAGACTACCCCCTCTAGATGTCTATAGACCATGTTGAGGAGACTACACCCTCTAGATGTCTATAGACCATGTTGAGGAGACTAAGAATGGCATCATCAACTCCTCTGCTGTGCTGATAGGCAAACTGAAATGGATTGAGGAACTTCTCGAGAATATGACTTTTCACAAGTTT